>NC_068364.1:27080225-27380225 GCF_020536995.1 Dreissena polymorpha
ATAACTCAAGAATGCATATGCCTAGGATCATGAAACTTCACAGGTAGATTGATCATGACTCGCAGATGACCCCTATTGATTTTGAGGTCACTAGGTCAAAGGTCAAGGTCACGGTGACCCGTAATAGTAAAATGATTTTCGGATGATAACTCAAGAACGCTTTTGCCTAGGATCATGACACTTCATAGGTACATTGATCATGACTCGCAGATGACCCCTATTGATTTTCAGGTCACTAGTTAATTATAGGTTTGACCAGCAGCATGCTTGACAAAAAATTACTTTAAAACTGGAAAATATGCACAGTTAATTTCCTTTACTTAGTGTATCATCAATTAAAAATAGAAAATGAACTGTTGTCTTCCAATACTTTGTTTTTGTGTCATTAAGGTTACACATTTGTTTGAAAACTAAAATACTAAAACCATTATTTGTCCGTTGATAATTTGTTAGCACAGAAATATATCTGTTATATTTTAGGGATTTCTATTGAAGCAGAATTCTGCTTTTTGATGCAAGCATTTTGCAATATGGAATCTTTTGACTCCACCATATTATCTGCCTTGGATCATTTTGTTGAAAATGTTGCCATTCAATTAAAATATGATGTTTTTTATATGACAGAAATACTGTTTTTTTTAGTTAAACTATATACTTGGAGTAACACAAAGTAACATTTGTAGATCAGTCAACCAATATTCAGGTACAGAATATTTAGACTTAAGTATTTTACCCCTTGAAAATTTCATTTGACCCCTGAAAATGTAAGCACTGCATCATTTAACTCCAGGTTTTTAAAGCTTTTTAAATCCTTGAAATCATGTTCGGATTTTGGAAACATTATTTCCTCGTATTTCAGGGTTTCATGCGAGAAGGAAAATGTCACCTATCGCTCGGCGATCCATCATCGGCGATGCGAGCCTATAACAGAGTGCTACAGCTGGAGCCCAAAAATCAGGCCGCTAAAAAAGAGGTTTGATATAAAAAACATATTCAAGAATCTGTTGAATTTGTGTTAACCCTTTGCATGCTGGGAAATTTGTCGTCTGCTAAAATGTTGTCTGCTGGATATCTAAAATTAGTAGTTTCTTCGATTTTTTTCAAAGAATACTATAAGAATAGCAAACAGTTTGAATCCTGATGAGACACCACATTTTGTGGCGTCTCATCTGGATCCAAACTGTTTGCAAAGGCCTTCAAAATTCGGTTCCAGCACTGAAAGAGTTAAGCTATTTGGAAATATAAGGGCTTCCTAATTATTTAATATGGATATCATACTTGAATTTTTACACAAACAAAAGATATCTTTAATTACGTCTGGAAGGTGATGTGTTTGGTCCCAACTATGGGATAGTTCTGTAGATCTCACCCGAAGACATCAAGTATTGGTTCTTCCCAGTAAACAGACTCAATAAGTGTTTCAATAAGCCTTAGGCTTTCAGTGCAATCAAGCTAAAATAAATACGTGTAAACTAAGCCACTTAAAGTGATAGCTCGTGTTATATAAGCCTAGTTTTAAGAAAAACTGGGCTTAATGCATGTGCTTAAAGTGTATTCCCAGACAAGCCTGTGCAGCTAGCGCAGGCTAATCAGGGACAACAATTTCCACCTACACTGGATTTTGGTTTAAAAGAGACTTGCTTTAAACAAAAAAATTCATAAAAGCGGAACATGTTGTTCCTGATGAGCCTGTGCAGACTGCGCAGGCTAAACTGGGAATTCACATTAAGCCCAGATTTCCCAGGAGGCTCGTATGTCCAGTTCACGTGGTTGTTGGCTGTTTCAGCTTCATTTAGCAGAAAGTCTACAGAAGTTTGAAGCCACCCTGGATGCCGACTGTGAAAAAATGGACTTTCGGAAAGTAGGTTTCTAGAGAAGAACAAAAAATACTGTAAAATCATTAATATTTGTGGGACTTTAATGTTAATGGATTTCTTGGGTTCACAAATTTAATGCAAACTTATTGAAAAATTACCTACGTAAAAAAAAAATCAGAAATCCACCAATGTATGTGTCCATGAAAAAGTCATTTGTAAAAAAACAAAACAACACAATTTCAGGCCCACAAATAGTCATTATTATACAGAGATTTGATGAAGTAAAAAGTAATCGTCCAATACTGGAATAAAAAAGCATTATTCTAATTCAGCTGAAATCTATGTATGTTTATATTGTAACATTTGCTTACATCTGTTGGATGCAGACCCTGCATATTTCATTAAGTGCTTGCCCACTTGGAAGATGCAGTGTCTTTCTACCGGTGAAAACCTCATAGGTCTTGTCTCACAGTGTGTCTTGTTTATTGATCCCGCATTACCCAGCTCCTCCACCCCCTGCTAGCCCCACCTTTTGGATATGGTTTCTGCCTAGCGACTAGGAGGTCATGGGTTCGGTCCCCACTGTGTGAGCTTTCTTTAGATTTCCCTCAAAGACTGCAAGTACTGGTTATACCCAAGAAACAGGAGTGTTTCAATTAGCCTTCCACTGTCCATGCAATCAAGCTAATTGAAATAGTTAAAAAAAACACAATATGTAATGCAGATCCTGAACCTCCTCCACCCACTCTAAAAAAAACAACACACACACACCCTCCACCCATATTGTTTGTCAAGCATTTTATTATCCCTCGCCATAGATGTCGATCTTTCCGTCCTTCCGGCAGGGGAGCCATATCTTGGAAGTGCTTTGGTGGATTTCATTAAAACTTGATATGAGTATATATGGATAAGAGGATGATGCATGCCAAATGGCATTGTACACCATCTGTTAATAATGGAGTTATGGCCCTTTGTATCTTACAAAAATGCTTTTTTAGCTGAGTGTCAAATATTACACTTTATTGTCCAGAAGCATATTGGCTGGGAATATCAATTCAACGAATTTGCGTGTTTTTATCTGAATAGTTTCACATAAACTGTTCTATGTTTACAGGCCCTGTTTTGTGTGGAACAGTGCCTGCAACTGGCAGGTCCGAGCATGAAGTACAAAATACGCAAAGCAGAGCTGCTAACGTTTCTCGGGCGATACCAAGAGAGTCAAGAAATAGCCAAGTAGGTGGACTTCTTTTCCATTTGAGCCGCGCTCTGGTAAAGCAGGTCTTTATGCATGTGTGTAGAGTGTCGTCCCAGATTAGCCTGTGCAGTCAACACAGGCTATTCAGGGATGCCAATTTGCGCTTTAATGGATTTTTTATGTTAAAAGGAAGTCTTTTCTTAAAAGAATTAAGTCTAGCCTGAAAGTGTTGTCAGGGACTACACTAGGACTTGCACATGCAATTAGACAAGTTTTCCAGGGGTCGTATTCCAGAAGCATCTGAAGTTAAATTTTATTCTTATCCTTAAATTGGGAAATTTTCTTAAGTGTTTCATTTCATATTGCAATAGATTGGCATCAAGATATTTATTTAAATAACATCATTATGCCAATGTTATTTAAGGAATACCAAAAAAACATGTGTTTCCTTATTTAGTAACGAAATACAAAACATTGTTATTTTTAACTTAAGTGAAATTATTTAAGAAATGACTTAAGATGTTTATGGAATACCACCCCAGGTCGTATCTGGGACGCACTTTGCTCACATGTATTAAGCATTAAGCCCTATTTTCCCAGAGCAAGCCTCATTTAAATAGGAAAATCCTTATCAGCCATTTCACTCAAATACTTTATACTTTTTATGCCCCCCTTCGAAGAAGAGGGGGTATATTGCTTTGCTCATGTCGGTCGGTCGGTCCGTCCGTCCGTCCACCAGGTGGTTGTCAGACGATAACTCAAGAACGCTTGGGCCTAGGATCATGAAACTTCATAGGTACATTGATCATGACTTGCAGGTGACCCCTATTGATTTTGAGGTCACTAGGTCAAAGGTCAAGGTCACAGTGACCCGAAATAGTAAAATGGTTTCCGGATGATAACTCAAGAACGCATACGCCTAGGATTATGAAACTTCATGGGTAGATTAATCATGACTCGCAGATGACCCCTATTGATTTTGAGGTCAAAGGTCAAGGTCAGGGTGTCCCGAAATAGTAAAATGGTTTCCGGATGATAACTCAAGAACGCATACGCCTAGGATCATGAAATTTCATGGGTAGATTGATCATGACTCGCAGATGACCCCTATTGATTTTGAGGTCACTAGGTCAAAGGTCAAGGTCACGGTGACCCGAAATAGTAAACGATTTTCGGATGATAATTCAAGAACGCATATGCCTAGGATCATGAAACTTCATAGGTACATTGATCGTGACTTGCAGATGACCCCTATTGATTTTCAGGTCACTAGGTCAAAGGTCAAGGTCACAGTGACAAAAGTCGTATTCACACAATGGCTGCCAGTACAACGGACAGCCCATATGGGGGGCATGCATGTTTTACAAACAGCTCTTGTTGATTAACTGTGGCAGCTTGCCTTGCAAAGCTTTGAATTATTTATTGGGCTTTTCATTCGTTCAGGTTCCAAATCAGCTCACAGAATTCAACCAATGAAACCATGCATGATTAAAACTTACATTTGGGCTGTTTAGCCCTTTGTCTTATTTACTGTTATCCGTAAATTAAAAATAGATTTCCATGCTTCAAAGAAATTTTGAATAGTTTGTATTATTTCTTTAATCAGTTAACAGAGGGAATAGTCAAGAGTTAGTTTATGTTGCTTTGTTTTAAGTTCCTGGAGGAATTTATTCGCTTTCATTTTGGATTAAATTTAGTAACAAACAATGTATGTACAGCGACCTCCCATTTAAAATCCAGCAACCATTATCAATTGCGTTTTACTTGATAATTAATTAAATAAATAATTCCGATAATGCTAAATTGTAAGAAAGGTAATACAGCTTACCTACAATATAAATATTTTGGTTAGGAAAAAACTCAGAAACTAACAGGAAGTGGAGCGTGCTGTCCTCCAACAGCTCTTTTTGTAATTACCATCAAGTTCATACTCCTTATTCCAGCTCTTGTTGTAATTACCATTAAGTTCATCCTCCTTATTCCAGCTCTTGTTGTAATTACCATCAAGTTCATACTCCTTATTCCAGCGACGTCCTCCAACGTGATGGGATGAATGCAGATGCCCTGTTTGTGCGGGGAATGTGTCTATACTACCAGGACAACATAGACAAGGCATTCAGCCACTTCCAGCAGGTACTGCGTCTCGCGCCTGACCATCAGAAGGCCAGAGAGACCTACAGGGTGAGCCTCCATCAAACTTTAAAAATATTTTGAAGGCTTTTCTCTTTGCCCCTCTTGACCCCTTTATATTGCCTCATTCTCGCAAAAAGGTACCATGTGCCTGCTAATTTCAAAGTGTTATGGTACTGTTTTGCACCAAGGGGGCGAACTATAGGCCCTGTCTACCAAGAGTTTCTTTGACCCTTTTCTTGAGCGCATATTATAAATCATGATTATACATAGATGTAAATAAGCAAGAACCGAATTAAACATTGCGCAGAATCTGGCTGTATCTAGATTGTTAAACAATTAAGAGCTAGGGCCCTAGACTTTCTGAGAAAAATGCCAATGTCCACCATGCAAGACTTACTGGAAGAGAAAATAAAGGTATCTGTGGCCAAAACATTTGCTTAAACCCTGATGTAAGTATTTTATTTTGCAGAAAGCAAAGCAGTTGATAGCAAAGAAAGAAGAAGGCAACAAGGTGTTCCGTGCGGGAAACTTCGAGGAGGCGTACAAGATTTACACAGAGGCGCTTGAGATCGACCCGAACAACAAGTTCACCAACTCAAAACTGTATTGCAATAGGGCCACTGTCTGTACTAAGGTATGCAAGACTGTTTTGATTTTTAACCTTATCAGCTCAGAAGCAAAGTGAAAATGGCTTTATGTAACCAGCTGATTGCTGCTTATACTAAAGGGTTGAAATGAAGGAGTTTATACATGAAATAACTTTTAAATTCTTGTTAGTTAAAGATATATCTCTCAAACTTTTGTTAGGGAAATAACTCTCAAACTCCTGTTCAGGTATGTTTAATTGTAATTTAATTGTAATCAAGTTGAGGGATGCCATACATGTTCTGCATTTGTATTTATAATAAATGATTTTTAGCTCTACTGGCCATAGGCCAGAAGAGCTTATGGGATGGCATGGTGTCTGTCTGTCTGTCTGTCTGTGTGTGCGTTAGACTTTCTCTTGTTTATCAGATAAAGTCCACATTTTTCATCCGATTCTTTTCAAACGTGTTCAGTGTGTTGATATTATGATATTAATGAGGACTCGAACCCTATTGAAAATGGGCTACATCAGAGTAAAAAGTCCATAATTATCTCCCCTTGCAACTTCATATTTGGCAGGCATGTGTATCTCATGGAGCTGCAAATTTTGAGTGGTGAAAGGTCAAGGTCATCCTTCAAGGTCAAAGGTCAAACAAACAAAAAATCAAAGCAGCGCAGAAGGAGACATGTCTTGTTTGTTTACATATAAACTTCTAACCTTTTGAAACTTCAACGGATGTTTTATATCATCAAGGGCCAGAACCCCATTGAGAGTGAAGAAAATTTGTCCAACTTATTGTTGAAAAGGAGCCATTTGAAGTTTAAATTTTACGTTTCTTCTTGTTTATGCGATGAATTTCCCATTTTGGGTCTGTTTGTTTAAAACTTACTCAGATTGTTCATACTATCAAGGGCTTGAGCACTATTGATTCCAGCCAGTAGAGCGATTCAGGCCCTCATGGGCTTCTTGTTTGAAAGAGGCACCAAGTTTCTATGGTTAAAAAAAACTAAACTTTGGGACAAAAATGTATGTTACAAATGACTTTTTACTGGTTCAAGATACATGTAGGAGACAGAAGCCTCGTATTTTTAAAATTAGCAACGCTGTGGGAAAATGGGGCTTAATGCATGTGTCTAAAGTGTCATCCCAGATTAGCCTGTGCAGTCCGCACAGGGACCACACTTTCTGTGGAGATTGAATTTTTGTTTAGAAAAAACTTTTTTTAAATCTATTGGAAAGTGTCGTCCCCGTCCCTAATTAGCCTGTGCAGACAATACGCATATGCATTAAGCCCCATTTTCCCAGACCA
Source organism: Dreissena polymorpha (assembly GCF_020536995.1). Classification (NCBI taxonomy): domain Eukaryota; kingdom Metazoa; phylum Mollusca; class Bivalvia; order Myida; family Dreissenidae; genus Dreissena; species Dreissena polymorpha. The sequence goes on from NC_068364.1 coordinate 27,087,266, forward strand.
GAGCTCAAATGTGTAATGTTAAAACTAAGCTGACTGTTTGTCACTTCAGATTGGGAAGAATGAGCAGTCAGTGGAAGACTGTACGAAGGCGATAGAACTGGACGATACATATCTCAAAGCTTACATGAGACGAGCAAAAAGGTAAGGGCAATAGAACTGGAAGATACATATCTCAAAGCTTACATGCGAAGAGCAAAAAAGGTGAGGGCAAAAATTGAGTTATGTACAGGGCTATAGATAACTTTATGGGTATATATGGGTAATTCACCCCCTCTTTTTGACAACAATTGGGGTTTTGTAAATTCAATAGAGTTTTAGCAAAAAGTTTCACCCCTACTTTTGAGCTTAATTGGGTTTTTCACCCCCGGTTTTTTAACTCTTTTGGGTAATTTAGGGAATCATATATTATATATTAAAATCTACTTAGGTTACTATATTATTTATACAAATGGAATTCAAAAAGGTACCTGTACATAACAACAAACAATTAATGAATTTCTGATCAAAGTTCATTCATGTTTGCATGGAATAAGACAGAGTTCGTGATAATGGCTGCACACTTGATGAAGTAATGGCTGTTCAAAGCGATGCACCCCGTTTTCGGGTCATTTTGAGTTGAATACCTTAAAAAAGAAAGTAGAAATCGGACGGGTCTACCAATAATTACAATAATACCCCAAAAATTGATAACCGCTGGAAAGACTGCCTCCTTTTCTTCATAGGACGGCATATAAACTATCCGATACATTTTGTACCGAAAATAACCAGTCTAAAAAATACACCCAGTGTTTGTAAGAATTGCGTTTCCTGACGCAAGTTTTTTTGCGGGAATTACATTATTAGCTCATCTGTTTTTTGAAAAAAATTATGAGCTATTGTCATCACCTTGGCGTCGGCGTCCGGTTAAGTTTTGCGTTTAGGTCCACTTTTCTCAGAAAGTATCAATGCTATTGCATTCAAACTTGGTGCACTTACTTACTATCATGAGGGGACTGGGCAGGCAAAGTTAGATAACTCTGGCGTGCATTTTGACAGAATTATGTGCCCTTTTTATACTTAGAAAATTGAAAATTTTGGTTAAGTTTTGCGTTTAGGTCCACTTTTCTCAGAAAGTATCAATGCTATTGCATTCAAACTTGGTACACTTACTTACTATCATGAGGGGACTGGGCAGGCAAAGTTAGATAACTCTGGCGTGCATTTTGACAGAATTATGTGCCCTTTTTATACTTAGAAAATTGAAAATTTTGGTTAAGTTTTGTGTTTAGGTCCATTTTATTTTATGCTTTCCGGTGGTTTATAGAGAAATATCAGTGAAATAAAACTGGTATTCCACTGTTTTAAACAGTGAAAAATAGCAGTGAAAAATATCGATATTTGTCACTGTTTTACTGTGAAATGACGTCATTTTTTCAACGAAATGACGTAACAAATCCAGCGAAAGTATCAAATAAACGGTGAAAAAAGCATAAAATAAAAAGAAAATTTGTTGGATTCTATGGAATTTCGATTTTATTTCACTCGAGATCATAGAAAATATATATTTTCACTCGTGGCTGCGCCACACCCTCGCACTATACACCCCACCCCCCAAATTTTTTTTTTTTTTTTGAAACGGTTAAAAAACACAAATATTTATTTTTATTATTTTATGTTTGAAATACCGTCCAACCATCACACCCAAGAATCCCCCCACTCCCCCCCCCCCCCCCCCCGAATTTTTTTTCGTTTTTTTTTCGCATTTTTGGGAAGATAATGTAATAAATTCCACACCCCCACACTATACACCCCTCTTCACTTTGTGATTGAAAATGAGAGTCCCTTCACCTTTAAAATGATAATAGATGAGCGGTCTGCACCCGCAAGGCGGTGCTCTTGTTAAATTTGTATTTGCGTTTTTTGCTTTATTTTGAATTTAATTACGTTTTTATGCCCCCGGATCGAAAGATCATGGGAATATTGTTTTTGGCCTGTCTGTCTGTCATTGTGTCAGTCATTGTATGTGTGTGTCACAAAACTTTAACCTTGGTTAAAGTTGTATAACGTTTTCAATATTGAAGATAGCAACTTCATATTTTGCATGCATGTGTATCTCATGGAGCTGCACATTTTGAGTGGTGAAAAGTCAAGGTCAAGGTCATCCTTCAAGGTCAAAGGTCAAATATCATTGTATTTTTCGTTCCTAAAACTTTAACCTTCGTTCAAGTTTGGTCATACCTTTTTTAATATTGAAGATAGCAACTTGCTATTTGGCATGCATCTGTATCTCATGGAGCTGCACATTTTGAGTGGCTAAAGGTCAAGGTCATCATTCAAGGTCAAAGGCCAAATTTATGGCTTCAAAGCGGGGCAAAAGGGGGCATTGTGTTTCTAACAAACACATCTCTTGTCGGTTATTTTAATTGTGTAATAACGCAAATACACTTGTTATCTATAGCCCTGTATGTATGAATCTGTGACTCTGGATAATGGCTATAAAACACCCTATTAACATTAAAAAATCAACTATTCAAGTGACATCCATGTTCTCTTCAGTGGCACTGACAATTCAGTATAACGTCATCATTTTAATATGGCTTCCAATAAATGCAATCTGTTTTCATTTTTATGTCCCCGAAGGAGGGCATATAGTGATCGGACCGTCCGTCCGTCTGTCTGTCTGTTTTTCCGTCACACTTTGCATTTAGGTTTCGAAAAATGCTCATAAATTCTATGTCGCTTTAGATAGAAACTTGATGTTTGGCATGCATGTGTATCTCATGGAGCTGCACATTTTGAGTGATGAAAGGTCAAGGTCATCCTTCAAGGTCAAAGGTCAAATATATGGCTTCAAAGCGGCGCAGAAGGGGGCATTGTGTTTCTGACAAACACATCTCTTGTTTAATATCAATTTTAAATTGGAGAATCCATGTAGAGCAGTTTTCTGAATACCATTTATTGTTGTTTTTTCCGTACCCAATGAAATTAAAAACAAGCCTCTTTGTGTACTGACTGCACAGGCTAATCTGGGACGACACTTTCAGAATAATGCATTCTGGGACTACACTTTCAGAATAATGCATTCTGGGACTACACTTTCAGAATAATGCATTCTGGGACTACACTTTCAGAATAATGCATTCTGGGACAACACTTTCAGAATAATGCATTAAGGCGGGTTTTCCCATAGCACAGCTCAAATTAAATAATTCAATTTTATTTTTGCAGTTACATGGACATGGAACAGTATGAGGAAGCTGTCAGGGACTACGAGAAAATATTACAGCTTGACAAAACTAGAGGTTCGTGTAGCTTGTGAAATACTGGAAATATATTTGACTGCAAAAAATTAAGATACTATGAAATAAAGATATAATGCGTGTTTTCGTCTTTTCTGGGTGTAATTTATTTTTTTTATTTTATTTAACATTTAATGCCAAAATTGTTTTATTAGTTTTAAAGATCTTTTTTGATCTTTTAAGAAGTTTTGTTCAGGCGTATTTCTCTCCTCTGAGGTGTTTCCAAAATCAGACCACTGTTAAATATTTAAGAAATAGAAACCCCACTGAGGGCCCCGTATTTCCAAAATCAGACCACTGCTAAGAATTTAAAAAATAGAAAACCCCACTGAGGGCCCTATGTCCTAATAGTAAAGATCCAGGCATCCCCAAATATTATATGGACTTATTGTTTCATGAAAATTAGGACAAATATTTGCTGACATTTGAGTCTGAGTCAGAAATGCCATTTTTCCACCTTTCTGCAGACTTGCTGCTTTTGAGTGTCAAAATTGCTTCACACATAGTTCTTAATTTGGATCTTTCATCAAATCTGTCAAAATATTAATAATGTTAAATCCAAATACTTTGGAAAATACTTTGGAAGGGTATTTCTTCACCCCCCCCCCCCCCCCCCCCCCTCCTTGCTTTAAATATTCGGTAACATTTTACCGTAAAATTTGCATAGAGATGCTATTTTCATCGAATCTTGTTTCCACAACCAGAGAACAAACGCCTGCTGCAAGAGGCCAAGTTGGAATTGAAAAAGAGCAAGAGAAAAGACTACTACAAGATTTTGGGCGTGTCGAAAACTGCCACAGACGATGAAATCAAGAAGGCCTACAGAAAACGAGCTCTCTCACACCATCCAGGTATCTGCAACACATTTATAATGGAGTCTCTTTCTGGAATAACTGGGCTTAATTCATGTGCGTGAAGTGTCGTCCCAGACATTGAAAAACATTTCACTCACACAAATAACTTCCCTTAGATTATCACTCTCATGTTAAATTACCTCCCTTAGATCGCCACTCACAAATTACCTATCCTAGATGGTCCCTTTTACGTTAAATAACCTCTCCTAGATCATCACTCTCACAAATTACCTCCCTTAGACCGCCACTCCCACACGCTAAAGTACCTCCCCTAGATTATCACTCACATGTTAAATAACCTCCATTAGATTGTCACTCCCACACGCTAAATTACCTCCCCTAGATTGTAACTCATGTTAAATTACCTCCCCTAGATTGTCACTCTCACATGTTAAATTACCTCCCCTAGATTGTCACTCTCACATGTTAAATTGCAATATACACACTCTAGGAAAGGCCCCGAACTGTTGTTTGTCAAGGGGTGCCAATTAACGGCTTCATTTGATTGGCGTATAATAATTAAGTTTATGTGATCACAGTAAGAACAGCTATTAAAATGCGTTAACTACTCTTAATTGCGCAATGCAATATACACACTCTAAGAAAGGGCCCAACTGTCAAAATAAACGAAAATAAGACACACATACAAAATTATTGCAGAGAATGAAGTCGAATATATTTATATGGTCTAGAAAATCGTAACAACTGAGTCAGTTTTTTGATGTACTTTGCATGACTTATTGATATGTTTCTTGTTATAAACGTACATGATATCGTTATTTTAAAATTGAACATAAAAATAAAATTCTATGACGTGATGTTTTTTCTTATATTTGTTATTGAATGTTTGGTGTACTTTGCATGCCTTATTGATATGTTTCTTTATATAAACGTACATGCTATCGTTACTTTTATATTTCAAATAAAATTCTATGACATGATGTTTTTCCTTCTATTTGTGCCCGATTACAGTATCAGTCATAGTATTAGCCGACCGCGATACAATTATTAAATAGCAAGTTAATAAACAGCCTCGTATTAAGCAAACGGATATAACTTACAAAACAATGGACGTAAACACAGAACAAGTTTAACTCTTTTCTGATATATTTCGGCTAAATAGGCTTTTTAAAAGTTTTTACAATTAAGCTACATTTTCTTTCTATTTCTCATCACAGCAATTGTATATTCAGTTGTATTTCTTTGTCAATTTTTTTTTTTATCCCTTCTGGATACGAAACTGAATAATAGAGGATAAATCATTCCAGCCGTTTTATTTGAACATTCAATTGAATGGATTTGCGAATATTCGAATACAGATATAGGTATTCGATGCCATCTCTACTAAATTACCTCCCCTAGATTGACACACATGTTAAATTACCTCCCCTAGATTAGTCACTCTCACATGTTGAATTACCTCCCCTAGATTGTCACTCTCACATGTAAAAATTACCTCCACTAGATTGACACTCTCACATGTTAAATTACCTCCCCTAGATTGTCATTCTCACATGTTAAATTACCTCCCCTAGATTAGTCACTCACATGTAAAAATTACCTCCCCTAGATCGCCACTCCCACGATACGGTGGAGGTACAGAAGGAGGAGGAGATGAAGTTCAAGGAGGTCGGGGAGGCCTACTCCGTGTTGTCGGATCAGAAGAAACGGACGCGCTACGACCAGGGTCATGACATGGAAGATCTCGATGGCTTCGGAGGGGGCGGTTTCAACAGTAAGTTTAGTGACCTATGTAAAAATTGTTTCTTGGTTTCAACAGTAAGGTCAGTGACCTTCAAGAAATTGTTTTTTTAATACTCGGTACTAGTTTTAAAATCCAAAGGCTATGGTAATCTCTAGGTGGCTACAACAATCTTGAATGGCTTCTAACATTTGTGTTATTATTGTCCCCTACCGGTGAATCCGGAGGGGACTTATGGTTTGCGCTCTGTCCGTCAGTCTGTTTGTCACACTTTTCTGGATCCTGCGATAACTTAAAAGTACAGTCAATCTTGTATTTAGAGACCACTAAAGGGAGTAACCAAAAGTGGTCTCTTAATAAAATGGTCTTTAAGTAAGAAAAGCCATTTGGGATGAATGCGGACCTTTGATTTTAAATCCAGATATAGAATTATCTCCTTTTGACACAGCGATTTTAGCTTTTGTAATCAAATGAATCTTAATATAAATAAAATGAATAAAACAATTTTTTACTTAAAATAAGTTGTATTTGTTCTCTCTAATTCTAAATACAATGTAAATGGTTTGCACGGAGAATGGGTTTTTCCGACTTTAAACTCATTCGCGATAAAATTTACGTGCTCTTTTACTCTTCGACACTTGCAATACCTGAATTTTTTCATTTAACGTTATTACTTTCCGTTTTGACATTTTAATTTCTACATGTAAGCTTATATATATCTGACTTGATTATGGTACATAGGGAAATAAATAAAACACCTTGATTGAAAACTAAATAAACACGCCTGATTGGAAAATTTGCTAACACAAACTAATTAACATAATAACATTTCCTTTATTTTAATGAACATATTTCGCTACATTTTACCGATTAATAGTTTATTTTTTACACCTCTCAAGAACACTGTGAAAATGTTTGTCGCGTCGGCGCATTGTTTCTGCAATAAAATTGGCGATCAGATTTGTCACTTAGCGCCTTAGATAGTAAACTCTTTAACCCGTAGACTGTTGGCAATACCTCACTGTATTATTAGACAACAAAAATTGATACGGAGTCAGCATTAACACCGGTCAGAACCGGTCATCGAGACAAAGGAAAATGGCTGGTGTGAAATCAAAACAAAGGTGTAATCGTTCATGTTATCGGCTTAGATAAACAAACAACACTGATTTGTCCCTGAACGGTCAACAGATTTACCACTTTTACCTTAAAGCGGTCGCTTAATTCAAGACTTGGGCATCAAAATACACTAAAATCAGTGGTCGCTGGTCGCGTAAGACAAAAGTCGCTTAATTCAAGTGGTCACAAGCACAAGATTGACTGTACTTCATATTTTTTCATGAGACTTGAAACATAGATAGATTGCAATATGGACATTATGCACGTCATTTCATTTTACTCTTACGTCAAGAATTCTGGTTGCTATGGCAACAAATTTAAAAAAATACTGACAATGGTGGAGTTTCATCGGTAGGGGACAATATTGCTTGGCAATCTCTTGTTTTTAAATGAAGCAGATTTCACAGGTAACATTCTAAATAACTTGTTTATAACAGTGTTGCTACCAATTCAGATTTCAAGCCCCAACCAGTATTTTATTTATATTTTAAACACACAAAACCAATTTCCCAATATTAATGAAAATGATTTTTACCAATTCCAAGGGCCCCGGCCTGTTTCCCAAAATATTGAAAACAAAACACTGTAAACAACTGTACATACACTTTCTAAAACATGATTGTAACAAGTTTTATCATCAGGTAATCATTACTGGTATGGCAAGCTCTAGTTTGTATTTAGAGTAATCTGGTTGTCCTCCAAATGTCAATTGTTGAAACTTATCAACGTTGTCTCGGTTATTTCAGATATCGACCCCAACCTTATATTCCAATCCTTTTTCGGCGGTGGTGGTGGCGGACATCATTTCAACTTTGGTGGCGGCGGTGGTGGCAGTGGGGGCTTTCCGGGTGGTTTTTCCTTCCAGTTCGGATAACATCACCCTCGGGAAACGCTGTGGTGTTTTTAGATCTTGACCACGCTACTGATAAAATTCTGCAAATTGTTAGAACCTTACTGTGATCCTGAACACGTATAGGAAACATATTAAAAGAACATTCTATATTTGACGCTGATTTGGGGTATTTGTTGTACTTAATCAGGGGTGTGATTTATCCGCAGATTTTTGCACATCCAATTGTGCCAAGGGTCATTACTGATATATATGTAAATTTTGTATTTTAACAATGTGTGGGCCGGGTTGGAGGGGGGGTCAAAAAAGCAAAAGTAAAATATGGAGCAAAAGTTAAAGATTGCCAGCATAAATCACAGTGATCGGGAAAAAAATTGACATGTACTATTAGTTACACTTTGAGTAACTGATGGTGTATGGGATATACACCCTTAGTAATTTCCCATACACCCATCAGTTACTAACTGTATAAAGATTATATCTCAACCGACTAATGGATTACTCTGGGTGTATGGAAATTACTAGGGGTGTATGGATAATACTCCATGGGAACATGACCGCTCTAAGCCAATCGGATTAGGTCATTTTTTTAGGAGGTACATTATGGAATTCACCCCTAATGAAAACTGTTAAATTTGCAACCTTTAATAGCTAGTAGTTGAAGTTAAAAATGGTTTTAAGAAATAATTATTGTTGTAAATTTCAATTAAGGGTTTATTTATATCAGATTTTAACGGTTTGTCCAAAATTAGTCAGCACAATTTTCCTCCCCTGGGAATTCTCCTCCATCACACCCCTGCTTAATGTAAACGTAACAAATTAATGGAAAAACGAAATCGTGTTCTGCATAGATGAACAATGTTAGAACATGTTTCATTTTAAGCTTGTCCCACTCGGAGGTAAAGTGAAAATGGGTATGTGCAAACAGCATAAAACCAGAACAGCTTGTGATTCACTGGCAGTCTGTTCAGGTTTTATGCTGTTTGCTGCTCATGAGTATCTAAGGGTTAGAAATGAAACCATTAAGAAAGGTATTAATTAAATTAAACTTTTTAAGGGACTACAAACATGTCGAAATACGTATCTAAGTAGTAAAGAGTTAATAAATATGCAAAGAAATCCTTTTGAATTAAAAGCTAAATAGGTTTGAGAAAAGATGTCTCTTAAAATCATTTTTTTGATCCCATGTAAAATTGATTTTCAATGTCAATCAAAGTTTTGTTAACATGGGATATTTGAAAATGATATTTGCAGTTCATATTCGCTCCACATTTTGTGCAGTGCATTTACTTTTGAGGTTTACGTGTGAAGAAAGCATGATGGAACGATGGAGAAAAAAATGGAAATTAAATTAATCAACTGTAATGTTAATTTTAAGGTTCTTAAGTAAAAAATATTTATGTTTACTTAAGTGAGAATTGATATATTTGTTTTATACTTAAAGCCATCAATTCTTTTTAAGCAAAAAAAAAATCAAGTAACAATTCCGTAAAAAATTAGCAGAATGCTACTTAAATACATTTTATTGTTGCCAATATCAAAAACAAACTTAAATTTCTCACTCAAATTTTGTCAAATGTGACGTAAATCTACAGTATTGTGTGCAGATACCAATATTCGAGTCATATATTCAATTTTATTATTAATGAAGCTTTTCCAACATGGCGGCAGATGGTAAAATGTGTCGCTTTGCACTTTATATTTTTAGGCTTTAAATTCAATTCTCGTCTTTGCAATTATTCAGAGAAAAAGGTAAAAACATTTATTTCTCTAGGAGGCACCCGCTATGCGATGCTCTTGTTTATACATAACAATCAATTAAGAAAAAAGGCAATCTGTACTAATACAACTTGTGTATATAATTTATACATGTATTATAATGTACAAAAGTTTTTGTTTTGTTTCTCTATACTTGTCATCATAATTTTGTTAAATAACATCCATGCATGATCCTTGAGAACAAGTGATGATGAAACAATGTATCTTTGTTGTTACTGTTGTGGTGTTATAATATCTTAAGCAGCAATGTTTGATGACAAGCTATTCTTGTCGTGTTGCACAATCTTTTATCATATTGATACTGCTTTGAAACTGTAAGCTGTGAATACTTGAGTAAATGTGTGTAAATATGTCTGAAAAGCTTGAATAATGTTTTCTGTTTATCTGCAATTTTGCATGAAAGATGATGTTGTATACATGGATATAAGTTGTTTTTTTATCAAAACTTGAAATGCATAGAAACCCCACATTACAATATCTGTAATAATTGTTGTGAAGGATTTTGTTGTTTTGGTATAAATATTGATAATAAATTATTTGATGGTCGCATGTTATGTCTGACTTGTTTGTATTTCACGCCCTTGAGGTACCAAGTTCTAACAGGTGTAAACAAATTATAGTAGGTACCAAGTTCCAACAAGTGTAAACAAATTATAGAAGGAACCAAGTACCAACAGGTGTAAACAAATTATAGAAGGAACCAAGGTCGCCGTGGTGTAATGGATATGGTGTCTGCCTAGCAAACCAACCTGAACTATTTTCAAACTCGTCCAAGATATCATTGAGGACAATCTTCTGACCAAGTTTCATGAAGATCGGACTATACATGTGACCTCTAGAGTGTTAACAAGGCAAATGTGGACGCCGCACGACACACAGCGCACGACGGACAAAAGGAGATCACAAAAGCTAACCATGAGCACATTGTGCTCAGGTGAGCTAAAATACCAGGAGAATATCCTGATTGTGTGTGTGCCTAATAACAGGACCTTCCATGAAGATATTTTAATTTAATACTGGATATCATGTTGCACTGCATGTCACCAACATTTCAAACTTTTTCTTGTAGTTATGTTCTGTTCATTCGGTATTTTTTAAAAGGGGACATGGTTTGATCGAGTAATGGTATAGAACTTCGTATTGTGAAGAAAGCGCATTATACTGGTTGACAGCGTGTTATAGCGACTGACAGCGCCTTATACTGGTTGACAACGTGTTATAGCGACTGACAGCGCCTTGTACTGGTTGACAACGTGTTTAAGCGACTGACAGCGCCTTATACTGGTTGGCAACGTGCTATAGCGACTGACACCGCCTTATACTGGTTTACAACGTGTTATAAAGAATGACAGCGCCTTATACTGGTTGACAACGTGTTATAAAGACTGACAGCGCCTTATACTGGTTATAGCGACGGACATCGCCTTATACTGGTTGACAACGCGTTATAAAGAATGACAGCGCCTTATACTGGTTGACAACTTGTTATAGCGACTAACAACGCCTTATACTGGCTGACAACGTGTTATAGCGACTGACAGCGCCTGATACTGGTTGACAACGTGTTATAAAGACTGACAGCGCATTATACTGGTTGACAACGTGTTATAGCGACTGACAGCGCCTTATACTTGTTGGCAACGTGTTATAGCGACTGACAGCGCCTTATACTGGTTGACAACGTGTTATAGCGACTGACTACGCCTTATACTGGTTGACAACGTGTTATACAGACTGACAGCGCATTATACTGGTTGACAACGTGTTATACAGACTGACAGCGCCTTATACTGGTTGACAGCGTGTTATAGCGACTGACAGCGCCTTATACTGGTTGACAACGTGTTATAGCGACTGACAGCGCCTTGTACTGGTTGACAACGTGTTTAAGCGACTGACAGCACTTTATACTGGTTGGCAACGTGTTAAAGCGACTGACAGCGCCTAATACTGGTTGACAAGGTGTTATAGCGACTAACAACGCCTTATACTGGTTGACAACGTGTTATAGCGACTGACAACGCCTTATTTTGGTTGACAACGTGTTATAGCGACTGACAGCGCCTTATACCGGTTGACAACGTGTTATAAAGACTGACAGCGCCTTATACTGGTTGACAACGTGTTATAGCGACTGACAGCGCCTTATACTGGTTGACAACGTGTTGTAGAGACTGACAGCGCCTTATACCGGTTGACAACGTGTTATAAAGACTGACAGCGCCTTATACTGGTTGACAACGTGTTATAGCGACTGACACCGCCTTATACTGGTTTACAACGTGTTATAAAGAATGACAGCGCCTTATACTGGTTGACAACGTGTTATAGCGACTGACAACGCCTTCTACTGGCTGACAACGTGTTATAGCGACTGACAATGCCTTATGCTGTCTGACAACGTGTTATAGCGACTAACTAACAACTGAGCACCTGCCGAGGCCGAAGACGGTTATTCACGAAGCGAATATTCTGTGTCACCAGGTGGCCATTTTAGAGGGACCGTAGGTCCCGAGAGTTTATTCTGCCTGGAAATGCGTCCCTGGGTTCTCCCTGTGCGTTGTGTTGGATGCTTAAAGTGATATTATGGGCATCTAACAGTCTGAAGGCGTCTATCGCAACCGTTGTGTTTATTTCTGGTGTTTTCACTTCATATACACTTATATTTGTTAATGCAGCATCAGCATACTAAAACAATATGCTGGAAATAGCTAAATAATCCATTTGAATGTCAACCGTACTTTCGTTTTGACAACTGACGACAGAAATTATTCGATGAACGATGTGAGTCTAAATGTAGTTTTCATGCAGATTCGTTCATACGACACAAAGGCACAATTTTGTTTTTCGGATCGTTTCGGCTAAGAGGACTTGGTGATTCATGTAAAATATAGAAAATAATACATATTTTTTTTATAAACAACTGGTAGCAAGATGAGTTGTAGATAATGGGTCAGTTACCACATTTTAACTAATTCTTTTGACCTGTTAATTCTTTTCAGCTCAATTCAACAGTGAAAAAATGTCCATACTATCACTTTAACAATTGTTTATATTCACATTGTCTTGCTTATCTATTCATCCATTCATTTATTAACATGATCGTCCGTGTTTGTGAGATAAATAAACATCTGTTCATTTTATTTCGACGTTATTTTATTTTTTAATAAATAAATTATTTATTTATGTTTTAAATGTTACGGACATAACATTCCGCATCTATCGCTTCAATATCATGTTCTTAATTCTATCCAACAGTTCTGCATTATAAAACAAACGTTTACAATATAGTTAAGAAACTAAATCATTCGCATCATGCCAACAACTGAGGCTGGGATTGAAGCCGGATCGCCTCGGTGAGAAGCGTGTATACCAACCACTGCGCTGAAAGGACATGCACATGTGTTTTCCCAGAGCGAGGCTCATTTTGTCTTCCAAATGAATTGTGCTGATACAGTACTTACTGATAAGGATTTCTTGACAGCTGATATATAGATATACGAGGGTCGCATGATAGGAAACATGGCTTAATGCACACGCTAATCTGGGACGACGCTTTACGCACATTATGCGACTCATATCTAATGCAGGTGTTTCGAGTTTTAACTCGAAAAGTAAAATAGGTTTGCCGAATGGTTTCCATGGGTGAGTCTTGGCCCGATGTTCTACAACGCGGTCGTTAGTTTCGAATCTCTGACGACGACATTATCAGTGTGTTCCTTAAAGTGATATTACGGGCATTTTTCACTGATGAATTGAGCTGAAAAGAATTAACTGGTCAAAAGAGTTAGTTAAAATGTGGTAACAGACCAAGTATCTGCAACTCATCTTGCTACCAGTTGTTTATAAAAAAATATATAAATTATATTCGATATTTTACATGACTCACCAAGTCCTCTAAGCCGAAATGATCCGTAAAACAAAAGAGTGTCTTTGTGTCGTATGAACGAATCTGCACTAAAACTGAATTGAGGTTCACAAAGTACGGTTGATATTCAAATGCATTATTTTTCACTTTCCGGGATGTTGTTTTAGTATGTTGATGCTGCATTAACAGATATACATGTGTATGAATTGAACACACCAAAAATAAACAACGGTTGCGATAGACACCTATACACTGTTAGATGCCCATAATATCACTTTAAAAGAGCAACCGACATTGATTGCTATTAAAATCGTTGATTATACACTGATTGATACCCAGGACAAAATGTTCAGTACATAACCCAGAGGGGTAAATGAGAAAACCCAATAGTGACCAGCCTGGCAGCCTCAAACTGTATGCGGCTTCGGTCAGTATACGATTTGGGGTTGCCTGACTGGTCAAGAGTATATTTACGCAGTTATTACTTAGTTGACACTGCATCTGATGAACGGCCGACGTTTATGGTCCTGCCTTTTCTTTGAATCAGAGTGTGCAAGGCTAGTATCAGTTTTAAAGATCAGTCGATCTTATTCCGCAAGATGCAATCAAAGACCTACTAGTATATCACGCAGCTTCTAAGAAAATATGCAAGCGAGCGAACTCGGGGATTCGGCAGTGAGATTTCGACAAAATCCCTTCACTTCAATAAATGCACCACAAACTCTCGTCTGTCAACGTCGCTGCCAATGAAATGCATGTTGCAGACACACTTAGGAAACAGTTGATAACCACTAAAGGAATGGGCGCGATCGCGAAATGGCTTTTCATCCAGAAGAGAAAGAGAATTCTTTACAAATAGGCACTACTTTCGACAATCACACCGTGAAGCAAATATCTTAGTGTCTTTTCACCAGAAATCAGCCAATCGTGATGCAGCGACTATTTCCGAAATCCGCGGCAAAATGTGAACATTACCATAACTATTTCCGGAATCCCTAGCAAAAATGTGAAAATTACCATAATTAACCACCCATACGCGCATGCCCACAACATAGTGCGCATACACAGCAACTCTCAGTCTCTTCGCAAGTGCAGCGACGCTACATTACAGTGCACACAACATACATTCATTTATCTCGCGCGCTAATCATCACCGCTCAATAACAAATCACTCAAAACACAATACGAAATCCGCTTCGAACTACTTTTCACATCCACGTCTACTTTCCTTTTGCTTTCACGAGCCTGATGCTTTCAGTTTCACTTTACTGGCGCAGTCCGCAATTACATGACTTTGCTCACATACGCACGCAAATTAACAAAGCAACATATCACATACATAGAATAAATACAGAAATAACAACGTACTAAATCACTTGACTTATATCTTTGCTCTTCTCAAAAATCAGTGCCATCAAATGCCCCTCATACGCGCTATTCGCTATGTCGACAACAGCCCTTTCAACATAGTAGTACAACAACAACAACACGCGCGCGCCAAATATGGCCGATTGAGGAAAGACACAATGAATTTCTCGCAAGTTAGCAGTCAGAATAGCTTTGTATCAATGTATAATGCACACCAACTTGTTAAATTAACATTTCGGGGCATACTTCTGCAACGAATACTTGGGACGGTAACACAAAAATGTGAAAAATTCAAAAATCGGAGCCCAGTAAATGAGGATTTTCCAAGGGCGCCATTTTCCAACGTTTTTTTTTCAAATTCAAAAGTTGACGAAAGCCCAGTAATTTCTCTCATCCGCCGGCCTGATCAAGTGTGAGTGGGACAATCACCGTTACTACATCGAGCCCATCGCCTTCGACATGCAGCTAGTCCAGAGATGCTGCATCGACGTCAAGGCTAACTCCTCAGTCACAGGGTAAAACACTTTTAAACAAGATTTTATGCAAACAGAATGGATCAAGCCAAATAGAAAGCCATTAATTTACATAAGCTGTATACTTCGCTAAATTATCTTCATTGCTTACAAGAATACTATCAGAATAGCAAACAGTTTGGATCCTGATGAGACGCCACGTTCTGTGGCGTCTCATCTGGATCCAAACTGTTTGCAAATGCCTTCAAAATTCGGTTCCCGCACTGAAAGGGTTAAATGACAATGAGTCTGTTAAGTTGGTAGAAGAATTTTAGCAAAGTAGATATCAAACCCGAGACCACCTGATTGTGAGATTAACACCATATGTGACATTGTAACCTCGCCATTAATTTAGTTTAAAATACTTTATATCATACTTTAAAATATAGTGTTCATTATTCATGAATGTGTTAAACATTGTTTTTTTCTTTGTATTTGGAATTTAGGAATCAAATCCAGTGTTTTTCTTCTTCCATTTTGTGAATGGGGCAGGGTCCATTTGGATTGGAAAAATTTGCAGCGTTTTGACTAATATTGGGAAATTAGTGTTGTTGTTGTTTTGCTAAAAAATGCTTCAAGATTGAGTATATAATGTTTTCAGTACATGTTTTATATACAGTACAGGCAATGTGTACTTTGACAAAAACGCGTGTCCGCGGTGTTCAATTTTCTTGATGCGTGACATTTCGCGGGGGCGGACACGCTACTGCCCGCGGTGTTCAGCGAACACCCGAAATTGCCGCAATTGCACGCTATCGTTAACGGGAACACCCGTGATCACCGCGATGCTGCGCAGCCACCGTAAACACCTGTCTGCGAGGGTCATTCACACGTTTTAAATGTACATGTACAAAATAAAATCATATACTACATGTACATGTAGATATTATGTGCACATTTTTATGTGTACTTAAACTCGGGCAGTACGTTAAGTCGGAAACTAAAACTAAGCGTTTAGATGATCAATACGATTCACTTTTATGGTATTAATCAATGCAATTGCCCTTTTTGTTTTCACAAAATTGGGTTTCATTTTCCCGATTTCCAGAAAATGACTTGTACATGTTGCATGAAATCTAAATATAGCGTGTTACAGGGTGTTTGATTTTTATTTTATTCAGATGAAATGTCAATTCCAAATCATTCGCGAGCTACCCCGGTACTTGAGAAGAAATTCACTACGAAACTTTAAATCGAAATTAAAAGATCCCAATGTTGTCTGCGCTACAAGATTTTGTGTCAAAAATAAATACACCCACGCCAATTTTCGCGCGCTTTTTATGGTTCAGAACAAAGAAAATGAAAAAATCATGGTCATATGTACATGTATTTATTTGTGGCTACAATTCGTAACAGAACATGAACTCTACACAACGCGCACACTAGGCGTCAGGTGATTTACGAATGTTGGAATACACCTGTTCTGATTGGGCGCTTATTTCATCAAATCTTTAAATAGAAACATATGCAGAAATTCATTTGATAGTTTAGAGATATGGTGAACGTTTGTGATTTTTGCATTTCTATCACACTTTTATCGTCAACATTGACCAGAATTTGCATGAAATCGGAAATCTCGGGATTATCGGGTAATGGACAGAGACGGGAATTTTTGCATGTATGCGGTATTCGATTGTGATTGTTCGTAATCGTTGTTAATTTTTTAGACACCAAATGACACCTATAACATTCAAACGCACAGTAGATTCTTTCTGCAAATTGGTACCGACCTATGTTTATGTTCAATTATTTTATTTCTAGCGAACATGAACACTGCGGTAGATATTATGGGTCCGCGGTGATTCGCGGTGTCCACCTTATGGAAAACGGCCCCCGCGAATATTTGGTCTGAACACCCATCGCAGGGGTCGTTTGGTAAGCGAACACCGTAAAATGAACACCGCAACAAGTGGCGTTTGTCAGAGTACACGTTGCCTGTACTGTATACTAAGGTTGAACTTACATCGATGGGAGTTGAAAAAAAAAATTGAGATCTAAAATATATATAATTGTTATGCCCCCAGGATCGAAAGATCGGGGGTATATTGTTTTATGCCTGTCTGTCATTGTGTCGGTAATTGTGTGTGTCACAAAACTTTAACCTTGGTTAAACTTTTATAACTTTTGCAATATTGAAGATAGCAACTTCATATTTGGCATGCATGTGTATCTCATGGAGCTACACATTTTGAGTGGTGAAAAGTCAAGGTCAAGGTCATCCTTCAAGGTCAAATATCATTGTATTTTTCGTTCCTAAAACTTTAACCTTCATTAAAGTTTGGTCATAACTTTTTGAATATTGAAGATAGCAACTTGATATTTGGCATCCATTTTTATCTCATAGAGCTGCATATTTTGAGTTGCAAAAGCTCAAGGTCATCGTTCAAGGTCAAAGGTCAAATTTATGGCTTCAAAGCGGCGCAATAGGGGGCATTGTGAATCTGACCAACACATCTCGTGTGGTTTTTTTTGGAAACCTTATAAAAATATATACTTTTTTCCATTGGGAATGGGGCGGATTACCTGACCTGATTTTGAATGAAAAAAAACACTGCAATCATTTCTTTCAATAGCTATTTCATGAAACAAACTTTTTCAGATGTATCAGTTAATGCCCTGTAAACTTATGTTGACCTTATGTGGGGCGTTGGTATCATGAATTTTGTATCGTTAACTTTAAGCTAGTTACCATATCATATTTGTCATCCAATCTTGATAAAACTTGGTCAAAATATTTTTCTTGATAATATCTAATCCAAGTTTGATTCTAAGTAAGCACCAGGTTAAATAAAAAACAAAGCCTTGTCAAAACTTGATGCTTATGTTTTTCTTGATTTAAGCCAAGTTTTTAACCTGAGTCAGGTTTGTCCTTCACTTACATCACCTGATCAAATCTTTGAAAACCCATATTAACACTTTAAAAGCCGCATTTATGACTCGTATTGATAAAACATAAAAGAACAATATCATGATCATGTTTCAATCTGGGTCAAGTGAGATAAAAAAAAAATTGTCACTAGGTCAAATCTTCCACTATAGGTGTAAATTTGACTCAAAATTTACTGTAGCAAGAGTTACCTTTTTATTTCTTAATTCGAATTATTTTTGAAACTTAAAGGTTGTTTATTAAAATAAACTTATAGCCAAATGGAAATTTCTTAAGCAAAATTGTCTTATTTGTAGCCATTGGCTAATTGACAAATGGCAAAGTAAGCCTTCTTGTTTATCTTCAGACTTGTGCCCGACCTGTGCTGCCTACTATGGGAACCGATCAGCCTGCTATATGATGCTGAACAAGTACGCTGACGCCTTAAATGATGCCAGAGAATCCATCAAGCTGGACCCAAACTTTGTAAAAGTAAGACAAGACTCATCTCTTATATGAGTTAAGTAGAAAAAAATGTTATGACTCAATTGTTTGGAAACTTGGTTTGCATTTAACCCTTTCCTGCAACCAGCATAACACAAGAAACTTGAAGGCTGTTTAGGTTTTATGTTATTTGCTACTCATCAATATCTTGCGGTTGTAAATGAAGCCTTTGAAACTTGAATCTGTTGATAAAGGATTTTAGCTTCAATTTTCTAGGGGACTACAAAGGGTCGAAATGCACATTTATTGGTAAAGGGTTAAGAAGTTATGCCAAGCGAGACCTAATTTTTATATTATTTTATATTTTATTTTATAAAACCTTTTACATGATCATGTGTTAAAAATATAGAATTGTCGCATTCAAAATTAACCCTTTCAGTGCGGGAACCGAATTTTGAAGGCCTTTGCAAACAGTTTGGATCCAGATGAGACGCCACAGAACGTGGCGTCTCATCAGGATCCAAACTGTTTGCTATTCTGATAATATTCTTTGAAAAAAATCGAAGAAATGCTAATTTTAGAAATTCAGCAGACGACATTTTAGCAGACGACAAATTTCCCAACATGCAAAGGGTTAATGATGATTTACAGGATTTTAAAAATGTAAACAAAAATCTGAAAAGTTGTTGATTTCAGTAAATGAATGATTTTATTATACTGTAATAATAGAAATCTAATTTCACTGATCAGTCATAAATAAAAAATTACCATCAAACTAAATTAACCCTAACAAAACCATCTCGTGTCCTCGATGTTTACCTGTTCAGAAAGCTTCAAAGGTTGTATTAATTATACGTTTGACCAGCAGCATGCTTGACAAAAATTTACTTTAAAACTGGAAAATATGCACAGTTAATTTCCTTTACTTAGTGTATCAGCAATTGAAAATAGAAAATGAACTGTTGTTTTCCAATACTTTGTTTTTGTGTCATTTAAGTTACACAACAAAAATTTGTTTGAAAACTAAAATACTAAAACCATTATTTGTCCGTTGATAATTTGTTAGCACAGAAATATGTCTGTTATAATTAAGGGATTTCTATTGAAGCAGAATTCTGCTTTTTGATGCAAGCATTTTGCAATATGGAATCTTTTGACTCCACCATATTATCTGCCTTGGATCATTTTGTTGAAAATGTTGCCATTCAATTAAAATGAGATGTATTTTATATTACACAAATACTGTTTTTTTTTAGTTAAACTATATACTTGGAGTAACACAAAGTAACATTTGTAGATCAGTCAACCAATATTCAGGTACAAAATATTTAGACTTTAAGTATTTGACCCCTTGAAAATTTCATTTGACCACTGAACATGGTAAGCACTGCATCATTTAACTCCAGGTTTTTTAAAGCTTTTTAAATCCTTGAAATCATGTTCCGATTTTGGAAACATTATTTCATCGTACTTCAGGGTTTCATGAGGGAAGGAAAATGTCACCTATCGCTCGGCGATCCATCATCAGCCATGCGAGCCTATAACAGAGTGCTACAGCTGGAGCCCAAAAATCAGGCCGCTAAAAAAGGAGGTTTGATATAAAAAAATATTCAAAATTCTGTTGAATTTGTGTTAACCCTTTGCATGCTGGGAAATTGTCTTCTGCTAAAATGTTGTCTGCTGGATATCTAAAATAAGTAGTTTCTACGATTTTTTTCAAAGAATACCATAAGAATAGCAAAAAGTTTGGATCCTGATGAGACACCACATTTTGTGGCGTCTCATCTGGATCCAAACTGTTTGCAAAGGCCTTCTAAATTCGATTCCAGCACTGAAAGAGTTAAGATATTTGGAAATATAAGGGCTTCCTAATTATTTAATGTGGATATCATACTTGAATTTTTACACAAACAAAAGATAAAGACATTAGAACTTAAATAACGTATGGAAGATCATGTGTTTGGTCCCAACTATGGGATAGTTCTTTAGATCTCAACCGAAGACATCAAGTATTGGTTCTTCCCAGTAAACAGACTCAATAAGTGTTTCAATAAGCCTGAGGCTTTCTGTGCAATCAAGCTAAAATAAATACGTGTAAACTAAGCCACTTAAGTGATAGCTTGTGTTATATAAGCCTAGTTTTATAAAAAAAAATGGGCTTAATTCATGTGCTTAAATAGTATTCCCAGACAAGCATGTGCAGCTAGCGCAGGCTAATCAGGGACAACAATATCCACCTACACTGGATTTTGGTATGGAATAGACTTGCTTTAAACAAAAAAATTCATAAAAGCGGAACGTGTTGTTCCTGATGAGCCTGTGCAGACTGTGCAGGCTAAAGTGGGAATACACTTAAAGCTTGCACATTAAGCCCAGATTTCCCAGGAGGTATGTCCAGTTCACGTGGTTGTTGGCTGTTTCAGCTTCATTTAGCAGAAAGTCTACAGAAGTTTGAAGCCACCCTGGATGCAGACTGTGAAAAAATGGACTTTCGGAAAGTAGGTGTCTAGAGAAGAACAAAAAATACTGTAAAATCATTAATATTTGTGGGACTTTTATGTTAATGGATTTCTTGGGTTCACAAATTTAACGCAAACTTATTGGAAAATTACCTACGAAAAAAAATAAATCAGAAATCCACCAATGTATGTGTCCATGAAAAAGTCATTTGTAAAAAACAAAACAACACAATTTCAGGCCCACAAATAGTCATTATTATACAGAGATTTGATGAAGTAAAAAGTAATTGTCCAATACTGGAGTAAAAAAGCATTATTCTAATTCAGCTGAAATCTATGTATGTTTATATTGTAACATTTGCTTACATCTGTTGAATGCAGACCCTGCATATTTCATTAAGTGCTTGCCCACTTGGAAGATGCAGTGTCTTTCTACCGGTGAAAACCTCATAGGTGTTGTCTCACAATGTGTCTTGTTTATTGATCCCCCATCACCCACCTCCTGCAGCCCCTGCTAGCCCCACATTTTGGATATGGTTTTTGCCTAGCGACGAGAAGGTCATGGGTTCGGTCCCCACTGTGAGAGCTTGCCTTTCTATTTCCCTCAAAGACTGCAAGTACTGGTTATACCCAAGAAACAGGAGTGTTTCAATTAGCCTTCGACTGTCCATGCAATCAAGCTAGTTGAAATAGTTAAAAGAAAACACAATATGTTATGCAGATCCTGAACCTCCCCCACCCAATCATAAAAAAACAACATACACACCCTCCACCCATATTGTTTGTCAAGCATTTTATTATCCCTCGCCAAAGATGTCCGTCTTTCCGTCCTTCCGGCACCGGAGCCATATCTTGGAAGTGCTTTGGTGGATTTCATTAAAACTTGATATGAGTATGTATATGGATGAGAGGATGATGCATGCCAAATGGCATTGTACACCATCTGCTAATAACGGAGTTATGGCCCTTTGTATCTTACAAAAATGCATTTTTAGCTGAGTGTCAAATATAACACTTTTGTGTCCAGAAGTATATTGGCTGGGAATATCAATTTAACGAATTTGCGTGTTTTTATCTGAATAGTTTCACATAGACTGTTCTATGTTTACAGGCCCTGTTTTGTGTGACTGGTTTCACAGAGTCTGTTCTATGTTTACAGGCCTTGTTTTGTGTGGAACAGTGCCTGCAATTGGCAGGTCCGAGCATGAAGTACAAAATACGCAAAGCAGAGCTGCTAACGTTTCTCGGCCGATACCAAGAGAGTCAAGAAATAGCCAAGTAGGTGGACTTCTTTTCCACTTGAGCCGCGCTCTGGTAAAGCAGGTCTTTATGCATGTGTGTAGAGTGTCGTCCCAATTTGAGCTTTAATGGATTTTTATGTCCCCCACCACTATAGTGGGGGACATATTGTTTTTGCCCTGTCTGTTGGTTGGTCGGTCTGTTGGTTTGCGCCAACTATAACATTTTGCAGTAACTTTTGCTATATTGAAGATAGCTACTTCATATTTAGCATGCATGTGTATCTCATGTAAGAAAGGTAAAACAGCTTACCTACAATATAAATATTTTGGTTAGGAAAAAACTCAGAAACTAACAGGAAGTCGAGAGTGCTGTCCTCCAACAGCTCTTTTTGTAATTACCATCAAGTTCACACTCCTTATTCCAGCTCTTGTTGTAATTTCCATCAAGTTCATACTCCTTATTCCAGCTCTTGTTGTAATTACCATCAAGTTCATACTCCTTATTCCCAGGCATGGCGAAATTAGAAAAAATCTGCCGGTCATCCGGACAGGCATTTCAGAAAATGTGCCGGTCCGGAGAAAATTTAGCCGGACCGTAAAGCATCAACAACTTAACTAGAAAATTCAAAAATGGCAGCGATCACATCTTGATCTCTTTATTCAACCGGCCGTTAAATTGATTTTAATCGCTTAGAGGTTACACTGGCAGCTAATTGGTGTTAATCGGTTGTGTAATGTCAATCATGTTGTGAAAAATTCGCGTGTCAGTTTTTATTACATGTATTCCCTATTAGAACGGTTCGGTGCGATAATTTCAATAACGTATGTGCAAGCCGAATAATTATCAAATTAAAGTTATTCGAAACGATTTAAACATTCTTACTTTAATATGATTGCAGTTTGGAGCGGCTGTTAAAATATACTGCGCACAGTACAAAACACGTTACCTGACATTTAATGATTAAGGCATTTCATTTTTCAGAACGTTTACTAGTAATTAATTAAATAAAAAAGACGATTTATTTACATGCTAACGCAGTGTAATTGTTAACAGAGATTCATTTTCATTTTTGATCAGTATCAGAAAGTCCCCGGGAAGCACGTTTTTTTACATGGCACTGCATATGATGCAATAAAAACATTTCTTTGTACATGTATCGTATTGCATTCAATCTAAATTTAAATTCGCTCGTCCAATGAAAGCTCTGCCCCATAATGCACTGTACTCTTTACACTTATGAAAAATGGCGTATGCATATGGTTGTGTTGATCACGATACCATATTTTATTGTCCTTATCCTACTCGAAAAATATGTAAAAGCTATCAAGATCTTTTTGTTAGAACGCAGTTGGCGATTTTGCAAACGAGTTTAAAGTAGGTGTTGTGTAACAAGTTGGATTTGCTAATTGTTCGTAACAAACCTACAGCAAACATCAAAACAACGAGCGATTTCATTTTCATGATGTAGTAAGCGATTTGCTCTTCGAATTTTCAACTTGAAAAAAAAAGATTTGTTTGCAATCATTTCACATTTTGCCGGTCACCAGGACCGACATTCTTGTTAAACCTGCCGGACCAAATTGAAATCTGCCGGTCAGGACCGGCGGACCAGCAATTTCGCCAAGCCTGTATTCCAGCTCTTGTTGTAATTGCCATCAAGTTCATACTCATTATTCCAGCTCTTGTAATTACCATCAAGTTCATACTCCTTATTCCAGCTCTTGTTGTAATTACCATCAAGTTCATACTCCTTATTCAAGCGACGTCCTCCAACGTGATGGGATGAATGCAGATGCCCTGTTTGTGCGGGGAATGTGTCTATACTACCAGGACAACATAGACAAGGCATTCAGCCACTTCCAGCAGGTACTGCGTCTCGCGCCTGACCATCAGAAGGCCAGAGAGACCTACAGGGTGAGCCTCCATCAAAGTTTAAAAATATTTTGACGGTTTTTCTCTTTGCCCCTCTTGATCCCTTTATATTGCCTCATTCTAGCAAAAAGGTACCATGTGCCTTCTAATTTCAAAGTCTTATAGTACCGTTTTGCACCAAGGGGGCGAATTATAGGCCCTGTCTACCAAGAGTTTCTTTGACCCTTTTCTTAAGCGCATATTATAAATCATGATTATACATAGATGTAAATAAGCAAGAACCGAATTAAAACATTGCGCAGAATCTGGATGTATCTAGATTGTTAAACAATTAAGAGCTAGGGCCTAGACTTTCTGAGAAAAATGCCAATGTTCACCATGCAAGACTTACTGGAAATGCAAATAAAGGTATCTGTGGCCAAAACATTTGCTTAAACCCTGATGTAAGTATTTTATTTTCAGAAAGCAAAGCAGTTGATAGCAAAGAAAGAAGAAGGCAACAAGGTGTTCCGTGCAGGAAACTTCGAGGAGGCATACAAGATTTACACAGAGGCGCTTGAGATCGACCCGAACAACAAGTTCACCAACTCAAAACTGTATTGCAATAGGGCCACTGTCTGTACTAAGGTATGCAAGACTGTTTTGATTTTTAACCTTATCTGCCCAGAAGCAAAGTGAAAATGGCTTTATGTAACCAGCTGATTGCTGCTTATACTAAAGGGTTGAAATGAAGGAGTTTATACATGAAATAACTTTTAAATTCTTGTTAGTTAAAGATATATCTCTCAAACGTTTGTTAGTTAGAGAAATAACTCTCAAACTCCTGTTCAGGTTTGTTTAATTGTGATTTAATTATAATCAAGTCGAGGGATGCCATACATGTTCTGCATTTGTATTTATAATAAATGATTTTTAGCTCTACTGGCCATAGGCCAGAAGAGCTTACAGGATGGCATTGTGTCTGTCTGTCTGCCTGTCTGCCTGTCTGTGTGTGCGTTAGACTTTCTCTTGTTTATCCGATAAAGTCAACATTTTTCATCCGATTCTTTTCAAACCTGTTCAGTGTGTTGATATTAATGAGGACTCGAACCCTATTGAAAATGGGCTACATCAGAGTAAAAAGTCCATAATTATCTCCCCTTGAATTGGAGAAAATTGTGAAATAAGGCTTGTTTACGCAATAAAGTCCACAGTTTTCATCCAATCATTTCCCAACTTGCACAGTGTCTTTATCTGAATGATGAGTCAAACCCTATTGAAAATGAGCAATATGGGAGTTATAGGTCCAGAATTATCTCCCCTTGAATTTGAGAAAAAAATTGAAAATCTTTAACATTTTGCCATAACTTTTGCAATATTGAAGATAGCAACTTCATATTTGGCAGGCATGTGTATCTCATAGAGCTGCAAATTTTGAGTGGTGAAAGGTCAAGGTCATCCTTCACGGTCAAAAGTCAAACAAACAAATAATCAAAGCGGCGCAGAAGGGGACATAATGTTTCCGAAAAACACGTCTTGTTTGTTTACATATAAACTTCTATCCTTTTGAAACTTCAACGGATGTTTTATATCATCAAGGGCAAGAACCCCATTGAGAGTGAAGAAAATTTGTCTAACTTATTGTTGAAAAGGAGCCATTTGAAGTTTAAATTTTACGTTTCTTATTGTTTATGCGATGAATTTCCCATTTTGGGCCTGTTTGTTTAAAATTTACTCAGATTGTTCATACTATCAAGGGCTTGAGCACTATTGATTCCAGCCAGTAGAGCGATTCAGACCCTCATGGGCCTCTTGTTTGAAATAGGCACCTAGTTTCTATGGTTAAAAAAAACTCAACTTTGGGATATTGATGTATGTTACAAATGACTTTTTACTGGTTCAAGATACATGTAGGAGACAGAAGTCTCGTATTTTTATGTCCCCCACTATAGTAGTGGACATATTGTTTTTGCCCTGTCTGTTGGTCTGTTGGTTGGTCTGTTGGTTGGTTTGCGCCAACTTTAACATTTGCAATAACTTTTGCAGTATTGAAGATAGGAACTTGATATTTGGCATGCATATGTATCTCATGGAGCTGCACATTTTGAGTGGTGAAAGGTCAAGGTTATCCTTCAAGGTCAAAGGTCAAATATATGGGTCAAAATCGCTCATTTAATGTACACTTTTGCAGTATTTCCATAATCAAGATAGCAACTTGATATTTGGCATGCATGTGTATCTCATGGAGCTGCACAATTTGAGTGGTGAAAGGTCAAGGTCATCCTTCAAGGTCAGATGTCAAATATATGTGGCCAAAATCGCTCATTTTATGATTACTTTTGCAATATTGAAGATAGCAACTTGATATTTGGCATGCATGTGTATCTCATGGAGCTGCACATTTTGAGTGGTGAAAGGTCAAGGTCATCCTTCAAGGTCAGAGGTCAAATATATGTGGCCCAAATCGCTAATTTTATGAATACTTTTGCACTATTGAAGATAGCAACTTGATATTTGGCATGCATGTGTATCTCATGGAGCTGCACATTTTTAGTGGTGAAAGGTCAAGGTCATCCTTCAAGGTCAAATATATGGGTCAAAATTGCTCATGTAATGTCACTTCTGCAATATTGAAGCTAGCAATTTTATATTTGAAATGCATGTGTATCTCATGGAGCTGCACATTTTGAGTGGTGAAGGGTCAAGGTCAAGGTCATCCTACAAGGTCAAACGTTATATAGGGGGACATTGTGTTTCACAAACACATCTTGTTAAAATTAGCAACGCTGTGGGAAAATGGGGCATAATGCATGTGTCTAAAGTGTCATCCCAGATTAGCCTGTGTAGTCCGCACAGGGACCACACTTTCTGTGGAGATTGAATTTTTGTTTAGAAAAAACTTTTTTAATCTATTGGAAAGAGTCGTCCGCGTCCCTAATTAGCCTGTGCAGACAATATGCATTAAGCCCCATTTTCCCAGACCAGAGCTCAAATGTGTAATGTTAAAACTAAGCTGACTGTTTTTCACTTCAGATTGGGAAAAATGAGCAGTCAGTGGAAGACTGTACGAAGGCGATAGAACTGGACGATACATATCTCAAAGCTTACATGAGACGAGCAAAAAGGTAAGGGCAATAGAACTGGACGATACATATCTCAAAGCTTACATGAGACGAGCAAAAAGGTAAGGGCAATAGAACTTAACGATACATATCTCAAAGCTTACATGCGAAGAGCAAAAAGGTAAGGACAAAAATTGAGTTATGAACAGGGCTATAGATAACTTTTTGGGTATATTGGGTAATTCACCCCCTGTTTTGACAACAATTGGGGTTTTGTAAATTCAATAGAGTTTTAGCAATAATTTTCACCCCTACTTTTGAGCTTAATTGTTTTTTTTACCCCCGGTTTTTTAACTCAAATGGGTAATTTAGGGAATCATATATAATATAATAAAAATCTACTAAGGTTACTATATTATTTATACAAATGGAATTCAAAAAGGTACCTGTACATAACAACACACAATTAATGAATTTCTGATCGAAGTACATTCATGTTTGCATGGAATAAGACAGAGTTCGTGAAAATCGCTGCACAATTGATGAAGTTATGGTTGTTCAAAGCGATGCACCCCGTTTTCGGTCATTTTGATTTGAATACCTTAAAAAAGAAAGTAGAAATCGGATGGGTCTACCAATAATTACAATAATAACCCCCAAATTGATAACCGCTGGAAAGACTGCCTTCTTTTCTTCATAGGACGGCATATAAACTATCCGATACATTTTGTACCGAAAATAACCAGTCTAAAAAATACACCCAGTGTTTGTAAGAATTGCGTTTCATGACGCAAGGTTTTTTGCGGGAATTACATTATTAAATTTGTATTTGCGCTTTTGTACGCTTTATTTTGAATTTAATTACGTTTTTATGCCCCCGGATCGAAAGATTGGGGGTATATTGTTTTTGGCCTGTCTGTCTGTCTGTCTGTCTGTCAGTCATTGTATGTGTGTGGTTAAAGTTGTATAACTTTTGCAATATTGAAGGTAGCAATTTCATATTTGGCATGCATGTGTATCTCATGGAGCTGCACATTTTGAGTGGTGAAAAGTCAAGGTCAAGGTCATCCTTCAAGGTCAAAGGTCAAATATCATTGTATTTTTCGTTCCTAAAACTTAAACCTTCGTTAAAGTTTGGTCATAACTTTTTGAATATTGAAGAAAGCAACTCGATATTTGGCATGCATCTGTATCTCATGGAGCTGCACATTATGAGTGTCTAAAGGTCATCACTCAAGGTCAAAGGCCAAATTTATGGCTTCAAAGCGGCACAATAGGGGGCATTGTGTTTCTGACAAACACATCTCTTGTTGGTTATTTTAATTGTGTAATAAAGCAAATACACTTGTTATCTATAGCCCTGTATGTATGAATCTTTGACTCTGGATAATGGCTATAAAACACCCTATTAACATTAAAAAATAAACTATTCAAGTGACATCCATGTTCTCTTCAGTGGCACTGACAATTCAGTATAACGTCATCATTTTAATATGGCTTCCAATAAATGCATCCTAAGGCAATGTCAGTAAGCTGCAATCTTTTTTCATTTTTATGTCCCCGAAGGAGGGCATATAGTGATCGGACCGTCTGTCCGTCTGTCTGTCTGTTTTTCCGTTACACTTTGCATTTAGGTTTCGAAAAATGCTCATAACTTCTATGTCGCTTTAGATAGAAACTTGATGTTTGGCATGAATGTGTATCTCATGGAGCTGCACATTTTGAGTGATGAAAGGTCAAGGTCATCCTTCAAGGTCAAATATATGGCGCAGAAGGGGGCATTGTGTTTCTGACAAACACATCTCTTGTTTAATATCAATTTTAAATTGGAGAATCCATGTAGAGCACTTTTCTGAACACCATTTATTGTTGTTTTTTCCGTACCCAATGAAATTAAAAACAAGCCCCTTTTTGTACTGACTGCACAGGCTTATCTGGGACGACACTTTCAGAATAATGCATTCTGGGACGACACTTTCAGAATAATGCATTAAGGGGGGTGTTCCCAGAGCAAAGCTCAAATTAAATAATTATCCCCACGCTTTTTGAAAAAAAAGGTGGGGATATTGTGGTTATCTCCGCCGTCCGTCCGTCTGTCTGTCTGTCCGTCCGTCCTGGCCACTATCTCCTCCTACACTAAAAGCACTAGAACCTTGAAACTTACACACATGGTAGCTATGAGCATATGTGCGACCCTGCACTATTTGGAATTTTTATCTGACCCCTGGGTCAAAAGTTATAGCGGTTGGGGTGGGGCCGTGTCAGAAATTACCACTCATTTTTTTAGGTTATTTTAAATTTACTTCTTTATTTCTACACCGATTCACTTCAAATTGATACTGGACCTCTCTTATGACAATACGGTCAATCTCAACCATGCATGGCCCCATTCCCAACCCTGGGGCGCCCCGCCCACATAGGCCACACCCACCAAAAATTTCCATTTACTATAATTTTTTCATTTCTACACGGATTCACTTCAAATTGATACTGAACTTTTGTTATGACATTAGGGTCAATCTCAACTATGCATGGCCCCAATCCCAACCCTGGGGCGTCCGCCCACATAGGCCACACCCACCAAAAAATTCCATTTACTATAATTTTTTCATTTCTACACGGATTCACTTCAAATTGATACTGAACTTCTCTTATGACATTAGGGTCAATCTCAACTATGCATGGCCCCATAACCAACCCTGGGGCCCCGCCCACATAGACCACACCCACCCAAAATTGCCTTTACTATAATTTCTTCATTTCTACACCGATTCACTTCAAATTGATATTGAACTTCTCTTATGACAATACAGTCAATCTCAACTATGCATGGCCCCATTACCAACCCTGGGGCGCCCCGCCCACATAGACCACACCCACCCAAAATTGCCTTTTACTATAATTTCTTTATTTCTACACCGATTCACTTCAAATTGATACTGAACCTCTCTTATGACAATACGGTCAATCTCAACTATGCATGGCCCCATTACCAACCCTGGGGCCCCGCCCACATAGACCACACCCGCCCAAAATTGCCTTTTACTATAATTTCTTCATTTCTACACCGATTCACTTCAAATTGATACTGAACTTCTCTTATGACAATACGGTCAATCTCAACTATGCATGGCACAATTACCAACCCTGGGGCGCCCTGCCCACATATGTCACACCCACCCAAAATTGCCTTTTACTATAACTTCTTCATTTCTACACCAATTCACTTCTAATTGATGATGAACTTCTCTTATGACAATACGGTCAATCTCAGCTATGCATGGCCCCATTACCAACCCTGGGGCACACCTAGGTCAAACATTCGGCGTGGGGATACGCGTCGGCCTCTGCCGCGCCATTTCTAGTTCAATTTTATTTTTGCAGTTACATGGACATGGAACAGTATGAGGAAGCTGTCAGAGACTACGAGAAAATATTACAGCTTGACAAAACTAGAGGTAGCTTGTGAAATACTGGAAATATATTTGACCGCAAAAAATTGAGATATTATGAAATGAAGATATAATGCGTGTTTTCGTCTTTTCTGGGTGTAATTTGTTTTCTTTAATTTTATTTAACATTTAATGCCAAAATTGTTTTATTAAATTTAAAGATCTTTTTTGATCTTTTAAAGAGTTTTGTTCAGGCGTATTTCTCTCCTGTGAGGTGTTTCCAAAATCAGACCACTGTTAAATATTTAAGAAATAGAAACCCCACTGAGGGCCCCGTTTTTTCAAAATCAGACCACTGCTAAGAATTTAAAAAATAGAAAACCCCACTGAGGGCCCTATGTCCGAATAGTC
This sequence comes from Dreissena polymorpha, assembly GCF_020536995.1. Lineage (NCBI taxonomy): Eukaryota > Metazoa > Mollusca > Bivalvia > Myida > Dreissenidae > Dreissena > Dreissena polymorpha. The sequence continues at coordinate 27,118,323 of NC_068364.1, forward strand.
AAGATCCAGGCATTCCCAAATATTATATGGACTTATTGTTTCATGAAAATTAGGACAAATATTTGCTGACATTAGAGTCTGAGTCAGAAATGCTATTTTGCGGACTTGCTGCTTTTGAGTGTCAAAATTGCTTCACACATAGTTCTTAATTTGGATCTTTTATCAAATCTGTCAAAATATTAATAATGTTAAATCCAAATACTTTGGAAGGGTAGTCTTCACCCCCCCCCCCCCCCCCCCCTCTTTGCTTTAAATATTCGGTAAAATTTGCATAGAGATGCTATTTTCATCGAATCTTGTTTCCACAACTAGAGAACAAACGCCTGCTGCAAGAGGCCAAGTTGGAATTGAAAAAGAGCAAGAGAAAAGACTATTACAAGATTTTGGGCGTGTCAAAAACTGCCACAGACGATGAAATCAAGAAGGCCTACAGAAAACGAGCTCTCTCACACCATCCAGGTATCTGCAACACATTTAATGGAGTCTCTTTCTGGAATAACTGGGCTTAATTCATATGCGTGAAGTGTCGGCCCAGACAATGAAAAACATTTCACTCACACAAATGACTTCCCTTAGATTATCACTCTCATGTTAAATTACCTCCCTTAGATCGCCACTCCCACTCACAAATTACCTATACCTATCCTAGATTGTCCCTTACACGTTAAATAACCTCTCCTAGATCATCACTCTCACAAATTACCTCCCTTAGACCGCCACTCCCACACGCTAAAGTACCTCCCCTAGATTGTCACTCACATGTTAAATTACCTCCCCTAGATTGTCACTCTCACATGTTAAATAACCTCCCCTAAATTGTCACTCCCACAAGCTAAATTACCTGCCCTAGATTGTCACTCACATGTTAAATTACCTCCCCTTGATTGTCACTCTCACATGTTAAATTACCTCCCCTAGATTGTCACTCTCACATGTTAAATTACCTCCCCTAGATTGTCACTCTCACATGTTAAATTACCTCGGCTAGATTGTCACTCTCGCATGTCAAATAACCTCCCCTAGACCGCCACTCCCACACACTAAAGTACCTCCCCTAGATTGTCACTTACATGTTAAATTACCTCCCCTAGATTGTCACTCTCACATGTTAAATAACCTCCCCTAGATTGTCACTCCCACATGCTAAATTACCTCCCCTAGATTGTCACTCACATGTTAAATTACCTCCCCTAGATTGTCACTCCCACACGCTAAATTACCTCCCCTAGATTGTCACTCACATGTTAAATTACCTTCCCTAGATTGTCACTCTCACATGTTAAATTACCTCCCCTAGATTGTCATTCATTATGAGATTTTAAAATCATTTGGCACATTTGTTCACCATCATGGGACGGTGTGTCGCACGAAAGAATCACGTCAATATCTCCAATGTCAAGGTCGCCACGACTAAAAATAAATTTATTTTAAAACTTACAAAGGGGGTTAATTTTGTTTGTTCATTTCAAAAGTTCAGTTTGAGTTGTCTCCCTTTATCAGATTTTTTTTCCCAATGAAAACCTGGTTTTGTGACAATTTTGTCCCTTGTTCAAATGTTATTTCCCTAATATTTAAAGACCTGCGAGCCACTAACTAATTGCCATCCGAAATCATTTTGGATTAACATGCTTGATGTGACATTCTTTGTGTCAAACTGATAAAGCGGCCCGTATCAGCTTTGATTAGGCATTGCAATATCCACACTCTAGGAAAGGCCCCGAACTGTTGTTTGTCAATATGGTGCCAATTAACGGCTTTATTTGATTGGCGTATAATAATTAAGTTTATGTGATCACAGTATGAACAGCTATTAAAATGTGTGAATTACTCTTAATTGCGCAATGCAATATACACACTCTAAGAAAGGGCCCGAACTGTCAAAATAAAAGAAAATAAGACACACATACAAAATTATTGCAGAGAATGAAGTTGAATACATGTATATTTATAGGGTCTAGAAAATCGTAACAACTGTGTCAGTTTTGTGATGTACCTTGCATGACTTATTGATATGGTTCTTGTTATAAACGTACATGATATCTTTATTTTAAAATTTAAAATAAAATTCTATGACGTGATGTTTTTCCTTATATTTGTTATTGAATTTTTGGTGTACTTTGCATGCCTTATTGATATGTTTCTTTATATAAACGTACATGCTATCGTTACTTTAAAATTTCATATAAAATACTATGACATGATGTTTTTCCTTCTATTTGTGCCCGATTACAGTATCTTTCATAGTATTAGCCGACAGCAATACAATTATTAAATAGTTACGTTAATAAACAGCCTCCTATTAAGCAAACGGATGTAACTTACAAAACAATGGAAGTAAACACAGAACAAGTTTCACTCTTTTCTGATATATTTTGGCTAAATAGGCTTTTTAAAAGTTTTTACAATTAAGCTACATTTTCTTTCTATTTCTCATCACAACCATTGTATATTCAGTTGTATTTCTTTGTCAATTTATATTTGTATGCCCCCCTTCCAAGAAGAGGGGGTATATTGCTTTGCTCATGTCGGTCAGTCGGTGGGTCCACCAGGTGGTTGTCAGACAATAACTCAAGAACGCTTGGGCCTAGGATCATGAAACTTCATAGGTACATTGATCATGACTCGCAGATGACCCCTATTGATTTTGAGGTCACTAGGTCAAAGGTCAAGGTCACGGCGACCCGAAATAGTAAAATGGTTTTTGAATGATGACTCAAGAACGCATACGCCTAGGATCATGAAACTTCATGGGTAGATTGATCATGACTCGCAGATGACCCCTATACATTTTGAGGTCACTAGGTCAAAGGTCAAGGTCACGGTGACCCGAAATAGTAAAATGGTTTTCGGATGATAACTCAAGAATGCATACGCCTAGGATCACGAAACTTCATGGGTAGATTGATCATGACTCGCAGATGACCCATATTGATTTTGAGGTCACTATGTCAAAGGTCAAGGTCACGGTGACCCGAAATAGTAAAATGGTTTTCGGATGATAACTCAAGAACGCATATGCCTAGGATCATGAAACTTCACAGGTAGATTGATCATGACTCGCAGATGACCCCTATTGATTTTGAGGTCACAAGGTCAAAGGTCAAGGTCACGGTGACCCGAAATAGTAAAATGATTTTCGGATGATAACTCAAGAACGCTTTTGCCTAGGATCATGACACTTCATAGGTACATTGATCGTGACTTGCAGATGACCCCTATTAATTTTAAGGTCACAAGGTCAAAGGTCAAGGTCACAGTGACAAAAAACGTATTCACACGATGGCTGCCACTACAACGGACAGCTCATATGGGGGGCATGCATGTTTTACAAACAGCCCTTGTTTTTATCCCTTCTGGATACGAAACTGAATAATAGAAGTTAAATCATTCCAGCCGTTTTATTCGAATATTCAATTGAATGGATTTGCGAATATTCGAATACCGATATAGGTATTTGATGCCATCCCTACTAAATTACCTCTTCTAGATTGACACTCTCACATGTTAAATTACCTCCCCTAGATTAGTCACTCTCACATGTTAAATTACCTCCCCTAGATTAGTCACTCTCACATGTTAAATTACCTCTCCTAGATTGTCACTCTCACATGTTAAATTACCTCTCCTAGATTAGTCACTCTCACATGTTAAATTACCTCCCCTAGATTAGTCACTCTCGCATGTTACATTACCTCCTAGATTGTCACTCTCACATGTAAAAATTACCTCCCCTAGATCGCCACTCCCACGACACGGTGGAGGTACAGAAAGAGGAGGAGATGAAGTTCAAGGAGGTCGGGGAGGCCTACTCCGTGTTGTCAGACCAGAAGAAACGAACGCGCTACGACCAGGGTCATGACATGGAAGATCTCGATGGCTTCGGAGGGGGTGGTTTCAACAGTAAGTTTAGTGACCTATGTAAAAATCGTTTCTTGGTTTCAACAGTAAGGTTAGTGACCTTCAAGAAAGTTTTAAAATCCAAAGGCTATGGTAATCGCGAATTGGCTACAACAATCTTGAATGGCTTCTAACATTTGTGTTATTATTGTCCCCTACCGGTGAAACCGGAGGGGACTTATGGTTTGCGGTCTGTCTGTCAGTCTGTTTGTCACACTTTTATGGATCCTGCAATAAATTGAAAGTACTTCATATTTTTTCATGAGACTTGACACATGGATAGATTGCAATATGTACATTATGCACGTCATTTCATTTTACTCTTACGTCAAGAATTCTGGTTGCTATGGCAACACATTAAAAAAAAATACTGACAATGGTGGAGTTTCACCGGTAGGGGACAATATTGCTTGGCAATCTCTTGTTTTTAAATGAAGCAGATTTCACAGGTAACATTCTAAATAACTTGTTTATAACAGTTTTGCTACCAATTCAGATTTCATGCGCCAACCAGTATTTTATTTATTTTTTTAAACACACAAAACCTATTTCCCAATATTAATGAAAATGATTTTTACCAATTCCAAGGGCCCCGGCCTGTTTCCCAAAATATTGAAAACAAAACACTGTAAACAACTGTACATACACTTTCTAAAACATGATTGTAACAAGTTTTTTCATCAGGTAATCATTTCTGGTATGGCAAGCTCTAGTTTGTATTAAGAGTAATCTGGTTGTCCTCCAAATGTTAATTGTTGAAACTTATCAACGTTGTCTTGGTTATTTCAGATATCGACCCCAACCTTATATTCCAATCCTTTTTCGGCGGTGGTGGTGGCGGACATCATTTCAACTTTGGTGGCGGCGGTGGTGGCAGTGGGGGCTTTCCGGGTGGTTTTTCCTTCCAGTTCGGATAACATTCCCCTCGGGAAACGCTGTGGTGTTTTTAGATCGTGACCACGCTACTGATAGAATTCTGCAAATTGTTAGAACCTTACTGTGATCCTGAACACGTATAGGAAACATTTTAAAAGAACATTCTATGTTTGACACGGATTTGGGGTATTTGTTGTACTTAATCGGGGGTGATTTATCCGCAGATTTTTGCACATCCAATTGTGCCAAGGGTCATTTCTGATATATTTGTAAATTTTGTATTTTAACAATGTGTGGGCCGGGTTGGAGGGGGGTCAAAAAAGCAAAAGTAAAATATGGAGCAAAAGTTAAAGATTGCCAGCATTAATCACAGTGATCGGGAAAAAAATTGACTTGTACTATAAGTTACACTGTGAATAACTGATGGTGTATGGGATATACACCCTCAGTAATTTCCCATACACCCATCAGTTTCTAACTGTATAAAGATTATATCTCAACCGACTAATGGATTACTCTGGGTGTATGGAAATTACTAGGGGTGTATGGAAAATACTCCTTGGGAACATGACCGCTCTAAGCCAATCGGATTAGGTCATTTGTGTCTTGTTCTGATAAAACTGGGCTTAATTCATGTGCGTAAAGTGTCGTCCCAGATTAGCCTGTGCAGTCCGCACAGGCTAATCAGAGACAACACTGTCCGCTTAAACTTGATTTTCGGTAAGAAGGGTCTTCCTTCAAACTAAAATGCCATAAAAGCGGAAAGTATCGTCCCTGATTAGCCTGTGCGGGCTGCACAGGCTAATCTGGGACGACACTTTACGCACATGAATTAAACTTAGTTTTCTCAGAACACGACACATTTTTTTAGGAGGTACATTATGGAATTCACCCTTAATGAAAACTGTTAAATTTGCAACCTTTAATAGCAAGAAGGTGAAGTTAAAAATGGTTTTAAGAAATAATTATTGTTGTAAATTTCAATTGAGGGTTTATTTATGTCAGATTTTAAAGGTTTGTCCAAAATTAGTCAGCACAATTTTCCTCCCCTGGGAATTCTCCTCCATCACACCCCTGCTTAATGTTAATGTAACAAATTAATGGAAAAACAAAATCGTGTTCTGCATAGATGAACAGTGTTAGAACATGTTTCATTTAACCTTGTCCCACTCGGAGGTAAAGTGAACATAGCTATGTGCAAACAGCATAAAACCAGAACAGCTTGTGATTAACTGGCAGTCTGTTCAGGTTTTATGCTGTTTGCTGCTCATGAGTATCTAAGGGTTTGAAATGGCCCTTTAAGAAAGGTATTAATTAAATTAAACTTTTTAAGGGACTACAAACATGTCGAAATACGTATCTAAGTAGTACAGAGTTAATAAATATGCAAAGATATTCTTTTGAATTAAAAGCTAAATAGGTTTGAGAAAAGATGTCTCTTAAAATCATTTTTTGATCCCATGTAAAATTGATTTTCAATGTCAATCAAAGTTTTGTTAAAATGGGATATTTGAAAATGATATTTGCAGTTAATATTCGCTCCACATTTTGTGCAGTGCATTTACTTTTGAGGTTTACGTGTGAAGAAAGCATGATGGAACGATGGAGAAAAAAATGGAAATTAAATTAATCAACTGTAATGTTAATTTTAAGGTTCTTAAGTAAAAAATATTTATGTTTACTTAAGTGAGAATTGTTTTATTTGTTTTATACTTAAAGCCATCAATTCTTTTTAAGCAAAACAAATCAAGTAACTATTCCATAAAAAAAATAGCAGAATGCGACTTAAATACATTTTATTGTTGCCAGTATAAAAAACAAACTTAAATTTCTCACTCAAATTTTGCCAAATGTGACGTAAATCTACAGTATTGTGTGCAGATACCAATTTTCGAGTCATATATTCAATTTTATTATTAATGTAGCTTTTCCAACATGGTGGCAGACAGTAAAATGTGTCGCTTTGGACTTTATATTTTTAGGCTTTAAATTCAATTCTCGTCTTTGGAATTATTCAGAAAAAAGGTAAAAACATTTATTTCTCTAGGAGGCACCCGCTATGCGATGCTCTTGTTTATACATAACAATCAATTAAGAAAAAAGGCAATCTGTACTAATACAACTTGTGTATATAATTTATACATGTATTATAATGTACAAAAGTTTTTGTTTTGTTTCTCTATACTTGTCATCATAATTTTGTTAAAAAACATCCATGCATGATCCTTGAGAACAAGTGATGATGAAACAATGTATCTTTGTTGTTACTGTTGTGGTGTTATAATATCTTAAGCAGCAATGTTTGATGACAAGCTATTCTTGTCGTGTTGCACAATCTTTTATCATATTGATACTGCTTTGAAACTGTAAGCTGTGAATACTTGAGTAAATGTGTGTAAATATGTCTGAAAAGCTTGAATAATGTTTTCTGTTTATCTGCAATTTTGCATGAAAGATGATGTTGTATACATGGATATAAGTTGTTTTTTTATCAAAACTTGAAATGCATAGAAACCCCACATTACAATATCTGTAATAATTGTTGTGAAGGATTTTGTTGTTTTGGTATAAATATTGATAATAAATTATTTGATGGTCGCATGTTATGTCTGACTTGTTTGTATTTCACGCCCTTGAGGTACCAAGTTCTAACAGGTGTAAACAAATTATAGTAGGTACCAAGTTCCAACAGGTGTAAACAAATTATAGAAGGAACCAAGTACCAACAGGTGTAAACAAATTATAAAAGGAACCAAGGTTGCCGTGGTGTAATGGATATGGTGTCTGCCTAGCGATCGGGAGGTCACAGGTTTGATCCCCACTGTGGGAGCGTTCTTTAAATTACCCCCATAGACACCAAGTATAGTGTAGTTGATATGGTGTCCGCCTATATCACCATAGTGTAGTTGATATGGTGTCTGCCTATATCACCATAGTGTAGTTGATATGGTGTCTGCCTATATCACCATAGTGTAGTTGATATGGTGTCTGCCTAGCTATCGGGAGGTCACAGGTTTGATCCCCACTGTGGGAGCGTTCTTTAGATTACCCCCATAGACACCAAGTATAGTGTAGTTGATATGGTGTCCGCCTATATCACCATAGTGTAGTTGATATGGTGTCTGCCTATATCACCATAGTGTAGTTGATATGGTGTCTGCCTAGCGATCGGGAGGTCACAGGTTTGATCCCCACTGTGGGAGCGTTCTTTAGATTACCCCCATAGACACCAAGTACTGGTTAACTTATAATATCACCATAATGTAGTTGATATGGTGTCTGCCTATATCACCATAGTGTAGTTGATATGGTGTCCACCTAGCTATCGGGAGGTCACAGGTTTGATCTCCACTGTAGGAGTGTTCTTTAGATTACCCCCATAGACACCAAGTATAGTGTAGTTGATATGGTGTCTGCCTAGCTAACGGGAGGTCACAGGTTTGATCCCCACTGTGAGAGCGTTCTTTAGATTACCCCCCATAGACACCAAGTATAGTGTAGTTGATATGGTGTCTGCCTAGCTATCGGGAGTTCACAGGTTTGATCCCCACTGTGGGAGCGTTCTTTAGATTACCCCCATAGACACCAAGTATAGTGTAGTTGATATGGTGTCCGCCTATATCACCATAGTGTAGTTGATATGGTGTCTGCCTATATCACCATAGTGTAGTTGATATGGTGTCTGCCTAGCGATCGGGAGGTCACAGGTTTGATCCCCACTGTGGGAGCGTTCTTTAGATTACCCCCATAGACACCAAGTATAGTGTAGTTGATATGGTGTCTGCCTATATCACCATAGTGTAGTTGATATGGTGTCTGCCTATATCACCATAGTGTAGTTGATATGGTGTCCGCCTAGCTATCAGAAGGTCACAGGTTTGATCCCCACTGTGGGAGCGTTCTTTAGATTACCCCCATAGACACCAAGTACTGGTTAACTTATAATATCACCATAGTGTAGTTGATATGGTGTCTGCCTATATCACCATAGTGTAGTTGATATGGTGTCCGCCTAGCGATCGGGAGGTCACAGGTTTGATCCCCACTGTGGGAGCGTTCTTTAGATTACCCCCATAGACACCAAGTATAGTGTAGTTGATACAGTGTCCGCCTAGCTATCGGGAGGTCACAGGTTTGATCCCCACTGTGGGAGCGTTCTTTAGATTACCCCCATAGACACCAAGTATAGTGTAGTTGATATGGTGTCCGCCTATATCACCATAGTGTAGTTGATATGGTGTCTGCCTATATCACCATAGTGTAGTTGATATGGTGTCCGCCTATATCACCATAGTGTAGTTGATATGGTGTCCGCCTATATCACCATAGTGTAGTTGATATGGTGTCCGCCTATATCACCATAGTGTAGTTGATATGGTGTCCGCCTATATCACCATAGTGTAGTTGATATGGTGTCTGCCTAGCTATCGGGAGGTCACAGGTTTGATCCCCACTGTGGGAGCGTTCTTTAGATTACCCCCATAGACACCAAGTATAGTGTAGTTGATATGGTGTCCGCCTATATCACCATAGTGTAGTTGATATGGTGTCTGCCTAGCTATCGGGAGGTCACAGGTTTGATCCCCACTGTGGGAGCGTTCTTTAGATTACCCCCATAGACAACAAGTACTGGTTAACTTATAATATCACCATAGTGTAGTTGATATGGTGTCCACCTATATCACCATAGTGTAGTTGATATGGTGTCTGCCTAGCGAACGGGAGGTCATGGGTTCGATCCCCGCTGTGGGAGCGTTCTTTAGATTACCCCCATAGACACCAAGTATAGTGTAGTTGATATGGTGACCGCCTAGCGATCGGGAGGTCACAGGTTTGATCCCCACTGTGGGAGCGTTCTTTAGATTACCCCCATAGACACCAAGTATAGTGTAGTTGATATGGTGTCCGCCTATATCACCATAGTGTAGTTGATATGGTGTCCGCCTAGCGATCGGGAGTTCACAGGTTTGATCCCCACTGTGGGAGCGTTTTTTAAATTACCCCCATAGACACCAAGTATAGTGTAGTTGATATGGTGTCCGCCTATATCACCATAGTGTAGTTGATATGGTGTACCTATATCACCATAGTGTAGTTGATATGGTGTCCGCCTAGCGATCGGGAGGTCACAGGTTTGATCCCCACTGTGGGAGCGTTCTTTAGATTACCCCCATAGACACCAAGTATAGTGTAGTTGATATGGTGTCCGCCTAGCTAACGGGAGGTCACAGGTTTGATCCCCACTGTGGGAGCGTTCTTTAGATTACCCCCATAGACACCAAGTATAGTGTAGTTGATATGGTGTCTGCCTATATCACCATAGTGTAGTTGATATGGTGTCCGCCTATATCACCATAGTGTAGTTGATATGGTGTCCGCCTAGCTATCAGGAGGTCACAGGTTTGATCCACACTGTGGGAGCGTTCTTTAGATTACCCCCATAGACACCAAGTATAGTGTAGTTGATATGGTGTCTGCCTAGCTATCGGGAGGTCACAGGTTGATCCCCACTGTGGGAGCGTTCTTTTGATTACCCCAATAGACACCAAGTACTGGTTAACTTATGATATCACCATAGTGTAGTTGATATGGTGTCTGCCTAGCGATCAGGAGGTCACAGGTTTGATCTCCACTGTGGGAGCGTTCTTTAGATTACCCCCATAGACACCAAGTATAGTGTAGTTGATATGGTGTCTGCCTATATCACCATAGTGTAGTTGATATGGTGTCCGCCTAGCGATCGGGAGGTCACAGGTTTGATCCCCACTGTTGGAGCGTTCTTTAGATTACCCCCATAGACACCAAGTATAGTGTAGTTGATATGGTGTCTGCCTATATCACCATAGTGTAGTTGATATGGTGTCCACCTAGCTATCACAGGTCACAGGTTTGATCCCCACTGTGGGAGCGTTCTTTAGATTACCCCCATAGACACCAAGTACTGGTTAACTTATAATATCACCATAGTGTAGTTGATATGGTGTCTGCCTAGCGATCGGGAGGTCACAGGTTTGATCCCCACTGTGGGAGCGTTCTTTAGATTACCCCCATAGACACCAAGTATAGTGTAGTTGATATGGTGTCCGCCTATATCACCATAGTGTAGTTGATATGGTGTCTGCCTAGCGATCGGGAGGTCACAGGTTTGATCCCCACTGTCAGAGCGTTCTTTAGATTACCCCCATAGACACCAAGTACTGGTTAACTTATAATATCACCATAATGTAGTTGATATGGTGTCTGCCTATATCACCATAGTGTAGTTGATATGGTGTCTGCCTATATCACCATAGTGTAGTTGATATGGTGTCTGTCTATATCACCATAGTGTAGATATGGTGTCGGCCTATATCACCATAGTGTAGTTGATATGGTGTCCACCTAGCGATCGGGAGTTCACAGGTTTGATCCTCACTGTGGGAGCGTTCTTTAGATTACCCCCATAGACACCAAGTATAGTGTAGTTGATATGGTGTCTGCCTATATCACCATAGTGTAGTTGATATGGTGTCTGCCTAGCTATCGGGAGGTCACAGGTTTGATCCCCACTGTGGGAGCGTTCTTTAGATTACCCCCATAGACACCAAGTATAGTGTAGTTGATATGGTGTCCGCCTATATCACCATAGTGTAGTTGATATGGTGTCTGCCTATATCACCATAGTGTAGTTGATATGGTGTCCGTCTATATCACCATAGTGTAGTTGATATGGTGTCCGTCTATATCACCATAGTGTAGTTGATATGGTGTCCGTCTATATCACCATAGTGTAGTTGATATGGTGTCGGCCTATATCACCATAGTGTAGTTGATATGGTGTCCACCTATCGATCGGGAGTTCACAGGTTTGATCCTCACTGTGGGAGCGTTCTTTAGATTACCCCCATAGACACCAAGTATAGTGTAGTTGATATGGTGTCTGCCTATATCACCATAGTGTAGTTGATATGGTGTCTGCCTATATCACCATAGTGTAGTTGATATGGTGTCCACCTATATCACCATAGTGTAGTTGATATGGTGTCCGCCTAGCGATCGGGAGGTCACAGGTTCGATCCCCACCGTCGGAGCGTTCTTAAGATCTCCCTCAAAGACACCCAAGTACTGGTACTAGGCCCAGGAAATGGACTCGAGAGCGTTTCTATAAGCCTGAGGCTGTCCATGCCATTGAGCTAAAATAAATCTATAGGTTTAAACTTAAACTAACCAAGTTCCAACAGGTGTAAACAAATTATAGAAGGAACCAAGTTCCAACAGGTGTTAACAAATTTTAAAAGGAACCGTTCCAACAGGTGTAAACAAATTATAGTAGGAACCACTGCTGCTATAGATTTGAGTCATGTTCTGAGAAAACAGGCTTAATATACATTTGTATGAAGTTTTGTCCCGAATTAGCAACTGCAGTCTCCACAAGCCAATCGGAGACAGTATTTTCGCTTAAACAAAGTCACTTCTTGTCAGACGAGTCCCCAACTTTTTTATGAAAATATTAGGTAAATTTTCCCATCATTTAATCATGGAGATACTGTAACGATCGGTCATTTTGGATATATATAGGTACTAGTATTCAATTGTGATTCGAGTTACTAGTAATAATGATCAGGGTATCAAAATGTGTAATATCCGTGTGCACACCTTGAATTCATCCGCATTAAAACATTTCATGTTGGCTAAAGATACCAGCTGGAACTACAGACAAACAGCAACAAAGTACAAAAGCAGTCTAAATCGACACCAAAATGACATTGACTCTCAGTTAGCGCAGTGGTTAGTACACAGGCCTCTTACACGAACAACACCAGATGTCAGAATCATTTGATTTGAGTTGATAGTCACCACACTGGACATGTGGGGTTTCCTCCGGGAAATAAGAGACCTGCCAAAACCATTTTCGAACACATCAAATATATCATTAGAACAAATGTTCTGATTACGTTACATTAAGATTGTACTACACATGTGACTTTTAGAGTGTTAACAAGTTGTTACAAAAGCCATATAAGGAAAAATGCTCCGCCCCCTTGTGGCCATGTTTTTCAACCGACCGGGACCATTTTGGAACTAATCCAAGATATCAGTGGGACAAATCTTCAGAAGAATATTCATAAGATCGAACAATAAATGTGGACTCTAGAGTGTTAACAAGGTGTTACTATAGCATTATTTAGCCGTATGCAGAAAAATGCCCCGCCCCCTTGCGGCCATGTTTGTCAAGCAATCGTAAACATTTTCAAACTAGTCCAAGATATAATGTGGACAAATCTTCTGACCAAGTTTCATGATGATCGGACAATAAATGTGGCCTCTAGTGTGTTAACAATGTTTTACTATAGCCATATAAGGAAAATGCCCCGCCTCCTGGCGGCCATGCTTTTCAACCAACCAGAACCATTTTCAAACGCGTCTAAGATATCATTGAGATAAATCTTCTGACCAAGTTTCATGAAGATCGGACAACACATTTTGCCTGTAGAGTGTTAACAATATTTTACTATAGCCATGTAAGGAAAAATGCCGAGCCTCCTGGCGGGAATGCTTTTCAACCAACCTGAACTATTTTCAAACTCGTCCAAGATATCATTGAGGACAATCCTCTGACCAAGTTTCATGAAGATCGGACTATACATGTGACCTCTAGAGTGTTAAAAAGGCAAATGTGGACGCCGCACGACACACAACGCACGACGGACAAAAGGAGATCACAAAAGCTAACCATGAGCACATTGTGCTCAGGTGAGCTAAAATACCAGGAGAATATCCTGATTGTGTGTGTGCCTAATAACAAGACCTTCCATGAAGATATTTTAATTTAATACTGGATATCATGTTGCACTGCATGTCACCAAAATTTCAAACATTTTCTTGTATTTATGTTCTGTTCATTCGGTTTTTATACACGGGACATGGTTTGGTCGAGTAATGGTATAGCACTTCGTATTGTGAAGAAAGAAACGGTGGATTATTAAAAAAAACGATTAAATTCTTTTAATAATCAGCATGAATTGGATGATCAGTACATATTTCAACAAAATAAAAAAGACTTGTAAATACATCAAGAACGTTCTTACTTTTCAAATTTAACGTTCAATATATCGATTAATGTTACAACATGTTACATTTAAGTTTACTTACGTATTTGAGAAAATTTAAATGTTTCAAGAGTCGGATGCCAAATTTTCATGGCATTTCATTAACCGATCACCTCAATGACCACGGCACTTCTATTCCCGATTAGTCGACACTTTTTACCAGATATAACACACTTTTTTAAGTGAATCATAAATGCAGAATTCGCCGTGGAAAACTGTTATAGTAAGCCGACAATGCATAAAAATGTATGTACTGGAGTAAATTCAAAACGAATTACCGAAACATTTTCTCATCCCTTTGAAATATGGAAGCGGACAACGACAACGAGCGAGGCATGGTATTGTAATGCGCATGGGGGGTTAGAGGTTTAAGGTAAGGGTTAAGATTTGGGTTAGGGGTCGGGTTTGGGTTAAGGTAAGCCTTAACCCATACCTTAACCCTAAACCGACCCCTAACACTAACCATAACCTAACCATAACCCAGGGTTAACCCCCCTACACCATGCCTCGCTCGTTGTAATTGTCCTCTTCCCTTTGGAATATGATTATGATTTTGTGTAATGAGAAAATAATTCAATATGTCTGATGAGTACTGTCTATATGACCATATATTTTCCAGTTTTCGAGTCACCCAACCGCCGGATCTTCGCATTGTACACGAGCTTAAACAATTTTAACTAACGTTCCTTGTAGAGAAACGGTTTATCTAACGCATGTATAATTGTGCCCTTATAAAGGTATTAAAGGGATCTTTTCACGCTTTGGTAAATTGACAAAATTGAAAAAAGTTGTTTCAGATTCGCAAATTTTCGTTTTAGTTATGATATTTGTGAGGAAACAGTAATACTGAACATTTACCATGCTCTAATATAGCCATTATATGCATCTTTTGACGATTTTAAAACCTAAAAATTATAAAGCGTTGCAACGCGAAACGATTGAATAATTTGGTGAGTTCTGTTTTTGTCGTTAGATTTTGTGAAACTACGAAGATTGCTTATATAAGGTATAAAATACGTACAAATATGTACTCGGCGGAATAGCTCAGTAGGTTAAAGCGTTTTTACTTCAGGACTCTGGCAGGACTCCACGGATCACTGGTTCGAAACCTGCTCCGGGCAATGTTCTTTTCCTTTTTTTAATTTTATTCTTGATTTTTTACTGGAGCTTTTACGATCCAATGTTTACAATTATCAATATAAAGCATTTAATGAATAAGTTAAAAAATGCCAAAATCTGTGAAAAGGCCCCTTTAAGGTCATTATATATTAGATAGCTTGACATGAAACATCACTCTGCTACAACTGTTACCTAAAGATAAATATCAGCAGCGATGCAGCTCCGCAATTCTTTTAACTCGACCAGTAAAGTGATTTAGGATCATGTGAATCGCACTTCGAGCTTACGTTATCATTGTGTAAAAGTAAGTGCTCCCTATAGGCAGAGCGCAAGATAAAGGTCGTTTTCAATTATCTTATTAATTTTGTGGCTACGCATTAGTATTGTCTTGATGATGCGATTCTAATGAGCACCAACGACATCATATTTTATGAAGAACAAAGGTGTATTTGCCTCTTAAAGACCCATTCGCTCCCGTTATTTAGAGCCCTGCTATAAGTGAAATTAAACACGATCTTGTTGATCCACATGATCCGTTGTATTTTCATCTCTCTAAATCTCAGGTTACCACTAAAAAACAAGTTCATTATGTAGACAATTATTTCCGGTCGTCACTTCAAATATATTTCTTCAGAAAAAAAAAACATTTTTAATTTTATTTTAAAGTTGTAATTATAATATTAATATTATTAATTAATTAATAGTAAGGTGATTTTTGAAAACGAACAACGCAATTGGTTATATTTCACATGTGTTTGTAATTAGGTTATGCATAGATTCCCAATGTGTCGCGCTTGACTATGCACATTGATTCGCACTTCAAAATGTTTGGTAAGAATAGCCATGCCATACACAAATGCATTTCAGGTAGAAGGTAAGTACAACTCGGTTATCAAAGTGCCGATTTTGTTGAAAGTCTCTGTTATCCGAAGTGTCCTTTATCGGGAATTAAAGTGTCTGCAACTCCGTGAATACCTGCTATTAAAACAAGCCATATCTTCGTTCACATTTCAGTGAATACTATCAAAATTTCAGCATTTGAAGCACAGTGATTACTCTTCATGCTGAAATATCAAACAACTTTTTGTAATATTTCTAAGTTGTTTTATTTTATTGAAATGTATACTGTTCATCCAGAGCATGTTGTTTTCCAACAGAATTTTCTATTTTGGGTGGAAAAATCTACCATTCTTCCGTGATTTTTTTTCTTCCCAATAGAAAAGGATACACCATTTATAAACTCAACCGTGATCGTTGTCTAAAAAACTAATTTTTAGGATATAACTTTAAGAAAAACTGAGGAACTTACCACTCGCGCGTGGCTTTTGTTATCTGTTATCGAAGCGCCATCTGTTATCAAAGTATCCGCATTACCAGCGTGTCGCTGTCTAGGGACCATTCTACTATTTGTCTGACTACTGATAGTATGTTTTGTTTCTGCTTTATGAACCACAAAAACATATTTAAAGTTCAATAACATTCTGTAGTAGTTATATAGTGTATATAAACTCAAAGCTGATTATGCATAACTTTAAACAAGAAACGCTATCATACCAAGCAACTATAGATGTTCAACCTTCTACAATTGTTCATATGATAGTTGAGTTTAATTAACTTTGCAAGTAATGTCAAAACATAAGCTATATACACACAATATTGAAGCAAAAAACCTCATTCCAAAGAAAACTTACTGAGTGGACACTGTTTTTTCAATTTCACAAACAGTCAGCTCGATCCTAATAGCCCCAAATGAAATCCGAACTGCATGTACCTTAATACATAATTACAGATAATTACTCAGTGAACCAGAGTTTCTAATGTAAGAAATATACAAGCCTCTCAGGCAAGATTAACCCATTTATGCCTAGCGTCCTGAAAAAAGGACTTTGCAAACAGCGTTGACCCCGTCTCATCTGGGTCTGCGCTGTTTGCTTAAAGGAATTTCTGTAAGAAATATTCTTAATATAGAAATAGGTATACCAGACATCCCTACTTTTAGAAATAAATTGATCCAATTTAGAAGGATGGGAGAGTCCACTAGGCATAAATGGGTTAACATTCTGCAGATTATGTTCATGATTCAACACATTAAACATTACTATTTCAAAGCATTATGCTTACGCATAGTTCTTCAGGTTACAGTTACGCGTATCAGTTGACAAAATGAGAAATATCGAACTCAATATTCACTTAATATATCCGTCGGAGGTTCCAGAGATAGCCGATCTATCATGATTTGATACTCAGAAAATAAGCTAATTCCAAGCTCCAATAAAATGCATGCACACATATTGTATTTATCGCATGCTCCCTAAACAACATTTGTCGTGTATATCACAGGTAAAAATATACTTATTTCCATTTTGATATTTATGTCTTGCTTATTTTATTTAACTAAATGCAGCAAATTATAGTTAAGAATTGAGATTTTATTTTATTGGGATTAAATGAGTATTGACTACTGTTTCTAGAATCTTTATTATTTATCTAGAATGATGGAGATATCTGAAACATGGTATGAATGAAATGAAAACAGAATAAGATTATAGTGAGCAATACAATATACAGATAGTCATATAGTCATATTCCTCTTTCCCCTCTTGAGTCATTGGTATAGTCCTTTACTAATGGCTGGTTAAGTTGTGGGTTCAACGTTAACCCATTTATGCCAAGCGTCCTAAAAAAAGGACATTGCAAACAGCGTAGACCCAGATGAGACGCCGCATAATGCGGCGTCTCATCTGGGTCTGCGCTCTTTGCTTAAAGAAATTTCTGTAAGAAATATTCTAAATATAGAAATAAATATACCAGACACCCCTACTTTTGGAAATAAATTGATCCAATTTAGAAGGATGGGAGAGTCCACTGGGCATAAATGGGTTAAAAAAATAAAATTAACTGATTGCAATTGAACACTTGAACATTAAAGTGTTTTGCTACCTGCAAACTGAGATATACTTGTATACTTAAAATGTAAATGTTAGTTGAATACACATGACTAGAATATTGAAAAACAAGACAAGTGAACAATCATGGTGGGTCAAACTGGCCCGCACTCTGGGGATTATTATGCCCCGTTATCAAATGCACATAATCCTTTTATCCAAATTGAAGGTTCACGCGATCTTGATGAACGTCGTGGAGGTGTGGAAGTTGGCATCGCAACTGTAGGTGGTTCCGGTGTTGATGGTGCACGGTGTTGAGGCACTGGTTGAGGCGGAGCTACTGTCGTAGGAGCAGTTGGAGGGAGATGTTGATTGTCATGCGGGGTGTTCTGAAGATCAATAGCCATGTTATAGGGAAGCCTGGCATTTTCGGTTGGGGGTCCAGTATCGCCAATGTCCATATATGCGGGTAAAGGAACAGGAATTATTGGCTGAAGAGGCGACAGAGACTGATGCGCGGGTATGGATACGCCCTGCATATCAGTGGGAATCGTCTGTCGAGCCGGGGGTGGATACACAGGTGTATAACTGCGCAGGAACTTCCTGTTGCGTAGGTTAACTCGTCCTGAGCCGTCCACTCGTATTGCATATTGGTCGAATTGACGAACTTCAAAAACCTGTCCTGTTTTGTCCCATTTTAATGGGTAACGACCAGTCTGATTTTGAATCCTAACAAAGTCGCCAATTTTAAGTGGTGGCAAGCGCCGGGAATGTTCAGATAGACGTTACCCGACCTTCATATGTCTATTTCTAAGAGCAGCTTCCCGTAGGTTTAAGGTGTCTTGCCATGTGTCATGCGGTAAGTAGCGGCCTGGGAGAATGGGTATGAAGTCCTTTACGGCACGACCAAAAACACACATAGCTTGTGAAAGTTTTGTATCACGGTCGGGGGTGTTCCGGTACTGTAGGATAGCCCGTTAAAAGCATCAGTGTTGAACTCGCCATTTGGTCCAGTGTTTTCAGTGAGCATCCGTTTTACTGTTTTGACACCAACCTCCGCTCTACAATTACTGTGAGGGTATGTTATTTAAATTGTCCAGTCAAAAGACGTAAAAATGTAGTTAACATATAATTTCCAATGTTTTGATAAAGGCATTATGCCGAAATGTCAATTAAAGGAGTATAATCAGAGAGTTATAATTATTTAATATCCCTTCGGATAATTCAACCGAGCTATCACAAGATAGTTCACACACCAATGGTGTCGGGGGAGTATTCGGTTGAGATGGTGCCATTCTATTGCAGTGTGTACAATTCTTCCTTATATCAATTATGTCGGCAGTGATTCCTGGCCAGAATACTGATTGCTCCTCTCTGGATATTATCGATGGGACACCTTGGTGTGCAGAATGAAGCGATGCTAATATAGTCTGTCTCAGAGAAGGGGGAATCACCAGTCGATCTTTGTAAATAACAACACCGTCAACCGTAGATAGCTGGTCTCTAATCCCATAGAAGTTCTGTAGAAAAATTGGGAGATCAGAACGAGTATCTGGGACACCTGCCTCGATGATCTCTACTAATTGGTGCATGTTCTCGTCACTTGATGAAGCCATGCGCACTTTGTCCCACGTAACACATTTCAAGTTTTCAACCGAGCTGACGGCTGAAGAGTAGAGGTAGGATTCAGTTGCATTGGTGGTCCTGTCATAAGTGGTAAAGCCTGGTGTTCACATGTGTTAAATATACTTGATTTGTACCTGTTCAGAAGGTATTGTCGTAAGTCCATTACATGCTCCTCTGTGGCGGGGAATGGTAACTACGCTGGTATAGGAGGTGGGGGTTCGCGCTTAGGACAGCCACAAGTGTCGGAAATGGAGAACGTTGCCATTCATGGATTCACCCGAGAAACGTAGGATTGTAGCGCCGAGTATTTTTATACCCCTATTGTTTGCAGCATGCATTTTCATGGTTACATGTATAAAATTGTGTTCATTCACACCCAAGCGGTTCACAGCTCTGATTCCAGCAAGGCAACTTTGACAACTAGTATCTGCTATGGCATTCACTTACGCTTTCTTTGGTTTAGATGGGAAACTGGATTCATATCCAAGCGATTTGTAGTCATCAAGCGCACTTTCTGCTAAGAGCTTTATTTGGGGTTGAAGTTTTGATGCACGTCTTGTCCATTAATCCGAGGTCATCGTATACGTGGTGGTCTAAGACGAGAACGTTGTCATTGTAGCACGAATCGTAATTGTTGGCTGAGCACAATGAATCAACGACGGCACCTTCATATTCAGTAGATTGTCTCTTTGAGGAGGATCTGCACATTGATGCAAGGTGGTGTAAGCGTTTGCATTTTGTGCATGTTTGTCCGTAGGCTGAGCATACCTTTTGGCGAACAGAGCAAGGGCTCGTACACCATGGCCACCCTTGCCGCAATATGAGCATAGGTCACGCTGATCAAGTTTCTTTGGTTGTTCTTGATTTTTATCATGGAGGCGAGTTTTGTTACGATGATATGAGCTAACAGCCTCAGCACCCTGGGAGTGAATTAACTTAGAAGCAGAACGCTTCCCAGATTCTTTAGCGTCAACAAATCTGAAAACTTCCTCAAGACTCATGTTTTGGTTCTCTGCGCCAAATAAGTCAAGTTGTATCTCATGATCGTATAGTCCACGATAAGCGCATCACGTAACACAGCATCAGTGTAATTAACATTAACCAATTTGGCTACAGTGAGAACACTCCAAAGTGAATTTGCATACCCCAGCCTGTCCACGAAGTCTTGCTCCATATGCCCGATCTGTTTCTTCACGATCTTGTGACATTTTGTTCAATATTACTCGAGCGACAATTGTGTTTTCTTCCCGAACTGCTCATTGTCTAATTGCCACTAAGACGTCCTTTTCTGGCTTTTCATTTAGGGAGCCACCTTGAGTACGCGTGAGGTCCTTGTGCAAGTTCTCATCACAACATTCAAGGAGCTGAATAATGAGTTCCTTGTGGCTTCTTTTTAGTCATTCCACCGGCTCTCAAAATATGTCCACTCCTCACTGGTCCCTGCTAATGTGATAGAAGGGCGTCTAACACGCTCAACCTTTCCTGATGTAGATGAGGAGAAGCTGTGACATGAAGCGTGTGTGGTAAGGAGTGCAGCTATGATTGGCGCCTCGTATTCAGGTGTCTCGTAAACACAGCCTGGTATTGGACACTTTACTTGTGGCATCTTGGAACGTAGTTGAAGACAGCAAAGTAAATTATATCTCCATCATAAATGAGTATTGACTATTGTTTCTAGAATCTTTATTGTTCATCCAGAATGATAGAGATATATGAAACATGGTATGAATGAAATGAAAACAGAATGAGATTATAATGAGCAATACAATATACAGATAGTCATATTCCTCTAAGGATTTTATTGTATTTATTATATTGTAAATTGTACAGGATTAATTGGTATGTTAACAATTATGTAGAAGTAATTGTTGGACCGCTGGTTTATACATTTATTTTTTCATGACAAGTTCATTAATTAAAGCTAGATTTGAGCAGAGACGTAGATACGTGTCTGATTTAAGTTATAAATTGGGATTCAAGTGATTACAGTTAAAAATACTTTCTGTTTATACCCGTGTTATCTTGTTCACTAAAACTAACTGTTATCGTTGCTCTATTGATTAAACACAGCCTTAAGTTGAGATATTTCTTTTTGTGTGCCCAAAATAAACTCACCACAAACTGAAGGTGTCATCTTACCCGACTGTTCACGTGACAGTTAAAATAGTTTGTTCATTGAAGTTTTAACCTTCAAATCAACTTGAGTTTTATATTTGTTTGATAGTGGTAGGTTTGGTGCAACTTGTTTACGACTGCCGGCAGTGGTTAGATGTGCTTGATTTGTTCAACTATTTAATTTAGCCGACAGTACTTGTAAAACTCTTTCAGTAAAATGGCAACCTTTTCACAATCCACCTTCGACAAGGGATCTGACATTGTCCAAGACTTCTTGTGCTCGAATTGTGAAGAAAAGAAACTGGATAATACAGCTGATTTCTACTGTGACATTTGTGTAAAGTTTTACTGTGGAAAATGTATTGGCATGCACAGACAGTTGTTTACAAAACATGCCCCGTTTGGAAGGGGAGATATGAAGAAATGGCCAGTGACCAAAATGGTGGAAGATTTTCTACTGAAATGTGATGTCCATAAAGATAAAAAACTTGAAATGGTTTGTTCTGAACACAGTGAGCTGTGCTGCACAAGTTGTGCATTCCTTAATCACAGGTATATTTTTAACTTTACTTAAATTAAAAAACAGGCAGGTTAAGAAACAAATGTAGGTTTTTCAAACTTATTTTCAAGGAAGTCAAATTATTAGCAAAAAAAAATCAATTTTATAATATCATCACAAGATTTGTTATTTCAAGAAACAATAAATTTGTTCATGTACAATAATTATAAAAAGACTGAGTTTTAAGCTAACTTTCAGATGTTGAAGTCTAGCCGATGTAATAAATATAACGTAATGCTATGTGACTACATGTTTATTCATTCATACCCAAGCTACAAGTGTACAACAATATATGAAGAATAATCATATAAATGTATATACTCTTTCTCATTCTGATTTTATCTAAGTATTTTTAGATTCCAACGATACAATCTTTCACATAATAAGTATGTAAGTATTTTAAACAATTTTAAGTGTTTTTCTATCTTCTTTTAGACACTGCCAGAAGGCAACTATATCCGATATTATAAAAAGTCAGTCTAAAGACCTACAACAACTGTCAGTTTTTAATGAAACTATTCTGAAAGAATTAAAGAAGCTTCAAGACGACCAGGAGGCTAGCATTAGGTCTGTGCAAAGTTCATATGATGAGCAGTTACACAAGATACAGGAAACTCGTCGAGAGATAAATGCAGCCTTAAACGCTATTGAACAGAAGACACTGAATGAAATGAAAGATACTCTAACCAAACTGCAAGCGTCTTCCAAAAGAGATGTTGACAAATGCATCATGCTAAGGGATGAATTGACACAACTTCGAGACGCCATACAGGACATTAGTGATACAAGCAATCTGGAACTATCCTTTATAGCCACCAGGAAATGCGAGGACAAAATAGAACAGTCGGAAATTTTTCTGAAGAAGAACTCTCTTCAGGATAAATTGTATGTAACATTCCAGCCTAACAATGAAATTGTACAATACTTGTCCAAACTGTCTGGTCTTGGGAGGATAGAACACAGTACCCAGACATTGAGGGTACAAGAGAATCCAAACAAGGTAATCACTGTGCAGGGGAAGTCAGTACACAATGTGAAATTTTCAAGTGATTTAAAGGAATGCAATATCTTAGCCATCCTTGTTCTCCCAGACAGACAGCTCCTGATTGCAGACAACAATAATAAAAATGTCAAGCTTCTTAACCAGGAGTACCAGGGCGTAAGTCACTGGAGTTCGACTGCCGGACCATATGATATGTGCCTGATTGCACCGAGAGAGGTGGCTGTGACTGTGAATGATACTCGTAAGAACATACATGAGGTCCATTTCATCACAGTCAGTTACAGGAAGCTGTTGCAAGGAAGAAAACTTCAGTTACTACATAGATGTAACGGTATTGCCTTCCATCAGGCAGACCTGTATATTACTTCTGATACTGCTCTGTTCAAGTATACATTGAATGGGAAACTTGTCAGCAAGATGTATGAGGATACATCAGGTGATTATACAGGTTAGAATCATAGTTAATTAATATTGATACCCTTATGAATAAAAAGTTATAGAATGATTCATCAGTTTATTATATTAGCCGCAGTAAAAAATACAATTTCATTTTTGGTTGATTAAGACATTCAATGCCTATGCCATGTCTAAAATATTGGGAATTCATTTAATTTCAATAACATACAATTCCATGGATTGGTAAAATAGGGCATATTTATTGGTTCTTATTGTTTTTATAATGTCTCATATAAGACAATATATGTTGAACATTTGATTATAAGGTTGAATGGACACCACAAAAATCTAGTAAAATTAAGGTCTGTTGAATAATATTGATTTCATAGTATGTCAATGGCGTTTGTTATTACTTAGTAGACACAGAGTTTTTTTCGATATCTGTTTGTAACCTGTGTTTTTTAGTTTTTGGTACATTTTTAATTTTCCGAAAATTAATATGAATTTATAATTTCAGCAACTGACTTTTGTAACTGGATACTGTATCAATTTCAGTAACACAAATAACTATAATTATTCTTTTGAATGAATTGGTCATGTAAAATGTGTTACTGTGTGTCAATGACATTATAACCATGTGTACATGTATGGGTAATGTATTATTAAAGCATGGAGTTACACCTTTACATATTCCTGTGCATATTGAATTATTTCTTTCTACGTTGCTCGTGAATACTTTAATTATTCAAACCTCAGTCACATACAAACATGTCAAACATTGAAAGAACACTATATACTGGAACAAAACTTCCTTCCACACAAAATACTTATTATTACTGGATTGTTTACATGTCCTAATAATTTGTTGTCATTTAACAACACATGATAAATTTGAGATGTGTTATTTAGTACTCTACATATAATTCAATATTTTTATCTTGCTCTTTTTTTGCAGTATACAGGTGTGCTGTGAGCCCCACAGGGGACAGGTTGTACATCACAAACAACTCCCAACACAAGCTCCTTACCCTGGCCAAGGATGGTTCAGTCCTGGCCACCTTCACTGACCCAGCACTACGAAGGCCAAATGTTGTAAATGTGACACCTGCAGGCCAGGTACTGGTCAGTGGATGGGCGTCCTACACTATCCTGCAGGTGGAGAGCGATGGCAAGAGGAAGCTGGCCACTCTTGCAACAAAGGAGGATGGATTGAAGGAACCCATGTCAGTCTGCTACAACAGACACACTGCGTTCTTCATTGTGGGTCTTTGTGATAACAGCAGTATTCTGGTGTTCAAAGTGCAATAGCATAATTCTACATGTATCTTGATTGATGATTCAGATTTTTTAATTTGCCATGTGATTGTGTTGTTGTGTGTAAGAACAATGTGTTATGATACCCGGTACTAAAACATCAGTTGTGTTTTGCAGGTGCATTTATTTCGTAAACCAATAAAAATAGCAGTATCCTGGTGTTCAAAGTACAATAGGGTAATTCTACATGTATCTTGACTTATAAATCAAATGATTTAAATTGCAATTGGATTGCATTGTTGTATGCAAGACTTGCAAGTACATTGTTTTATAATACCAAACATTTTAGTGTTTTTGCAGTAGCATTTATTTTGTAAACAAAACATGTCATAAGTTCAAAGAATGTTAAGAGTATCTGTTAACATTAGAACTGATATATAGTGTGTATTATTGTTTTATCTGTAACAATTGTTTCTGTTTCTCATTGACTTTATAAGTCGACATAAACTGCTGGTGAAAATATAAAAACAATCTAAGTTCAAAATATAGTGTCTCTCTAGCAGAGAGACGAAGCAAGATAGAGAAGGGAGATGAGAGAGGAGAGAGAGAGAGGCTGAGTGGAGCGACGGAGAGAGAGAGAGATAGATAGAGAGAGAGGAGAGAGATAGCGCGAAGAGAGATAGATATAGCTGCTATATGATACTCTCGATAGCTCGAGTCTCTCACTCGCTCTCATCTCTCCTCTCTCTCTCTCTCTATATATATATATAATATATATATATATATATATATATATATATATATATATATAGGTTTATGTCTACATGAAAATCAATTGAGATGTTGAGAATATTTTCCTCGATGAGACCTGAAGGAATAAATCGCCCAATTGGTGCAAACAGGTACCATGTGACATTTAATTCAAAACGGGACATGGTACTTTTTGCACCAATGGGTCGAACTGGTAATTCAGCATGGGCTAATATGAAACTTATAGAAAAGCAGCATTGCGTTTTGCAAAATGTAAACTAAGTTTAAAGGGTGAACTATTTGATAAAGTGTAGAAATGTTAAGCAGCTAAAACTAGTTTGACACACGTAGCTGTCGAAATCAAAAGATGTGTGCGTGCCCTTTAAATTTACCTGAGGGTTTATTCGTGAAAGATGTGCGCTCATATGTAACAATTAGCATGATATTGCATATTATACACTAAGACAAGCTTAGAATAATATAACGGCGAGGCTTGTCGAGCTGTTATTTTATTCCTGCCGAGCCTGATATATTACAAAATGATCGGGCAGCAACCTGTTTTTCTTTTTATCATACCTCTACGTCCCCGATTTTAAAGAAATAATGAAAAAATCGCTAAAAAGGTGCAGTTTTAGCGGGAAAGAAAAATACTTTTGTCGTTTGACGTGTTAATAATGACGTCATGAGCACGCGCGCTTAATATTTGTAAAAAATGTTTTTTTGCTGTTTGTGTTCCATTTTGTGTTTAAAATACATTACATCTTGGTATTATCAAAGTTTTTATTTTGTTGAATCTGATTCGATGTTACTAAAAATGAGTACTTTATAGTTGATTCCTAGTAATATGACCACCCTCCACACATGACTGATGGAAGAACATATAGGCCTATTATAGCGTATTGTTGTTACTTGCTGTTTCCTACCATGATATAATTATGAAAATTAATTTAAATTGTTTTTTATATTGACATTAAAACATTTAAAAGCAATGAGTTTTACATAGGCCGTCTTTCCAGCAGTGCACTTGTGCACTTTCTTTGAATGCAAAACATTATATCTGGCAGGGTAGCAAGGCCGGTGAGCAAAAGGCGTGTCTGTTAATCATTTTGTCAATGTTATCTTGTTTGCTTAGGCAAGACATATCTTTAAAAAGATAATTGATGGATGCATAAAGCATCATGCTACTGAGGAACAATTAAAAAGTGTGGCAAATCATTTATTCATTTTTTGTTGAAGACTGTATTTTATATAAATTTCACCACAGTAGAATTAATTTTGTTTTTATATAATATGAGAGTTCTTAGTTCCTTTATTTTCTTCAGTAACAACTGAATACTCAGTAAGTTTCTTTACTTTTTTTCTAAGCCTAACGAATAACTAAGGCAAATAATAACATAATTTTCCAACATACATCACATTCACACAAGAACTCATGGTAAAAACTCATGCTCAAACACTGTCGGCCCCTTATATACCATCCAATCCTGTCAATCAGAATGTTAATATTGACCAATCGTAGTCAAGTTGGCGCGCAGTCACTCCCTTGAAGTTATTGGTGCATAACCATAGGCGCTCAATGTCAATGACAATGTTGTTTGTTTTTATTTATTTATTTATTTTATAGTTACCCGTTGTTTATTATAATGCATACACATACTAAATTAATAAAAATCTTCTGACAAAACGTCTTCTTAAAAAAAGATAGTTCGACTATGTATGTATATTTGATGTCAATATCTATGTACATAGTCGAACTATCTTTTTGTAAGAAGATACATAATTTAGTATGTGTGTGCATTATAACAAACAACGGGAAACTAAAAAATAAATAAATTAAAAAAAACATTGTCATTGACATCGAGCACCTATGTGCATAACTGGCTATTGTTAGTCAAAAGTCTTTCGCCAATATGGTGAAATCTGCGCCACCAATATGATGAAATCTGCGCCACTGTATTGTTAAGAAAGAAAGTCAGTATGCGCCACTTCCTCAAGGTTAATTAAAGTACAAATGCAATTACATATACATTTGACTACACAAATAAAAATGAAACATAAAGCTCGTGAATTTCACGAAAAATTTCAAAAGTGGTATACAATTCTTTAGGGTTGGGAACTAATATTAGATTATTCTAATCTTCGGAAATCGGCTGAATGTGCAAATCAAAAATTCATTTTTAAAAAATTTCCTTTTTTTTGTAAAAAAAACTTCCAAAAAAACCTTTGTCTGTGAAACCCAATGCCCCGTACTGCGCTTTAAAGCCGCACCGCATCTATTTAAGAGAAAAAATAAGTCCAAGGCCTAAAATGCGCAAAAACTCAATGAATCGGAACAACACTCGCACTTCATCTGTAAGTCATGTAGGTGGACTCACATACTAAAAATCCGCTAAATAATTGACCAAATTTCGTTCAGTAACAACTCAATAGCTGAAAAGTGCAGCTATAAGTCGAAATTCCCAGTGTTCATGAGTCTCGTAAGCCAATTAGGTAGGAGTGCTGGGAAATGCTCCGTCTCCACACATATTGCAGGTACGGAAGGACTACATGAAATTCTTAATACACACTTAGAAGACAGCAACTATGGACTCGCATTCTGAGTTTTGTTGGATCATCACGTAATTTTTGTGTACCAGTTACAATAAGTTATCTTTAAAAAAAATGCGTGCATTCTAAGGTTCATAAACATACTAAGATAATGGACTTGGGCTTTAAGCCCACATGCAGTTCAACACAATATATTTACAAGAAGTAAATAGCATACAAGCATAGTAAGAATAATTTAGCACAACAGATTTCATCGAGTCCTTTTGAAAACAATTTACAAGACAAATTGTGTCATTCATACCGAATATCTAAAGAGAAAAAACAAGGCACGTAAGATAATTTTGCTTTCGTATAAGGGAAACAACTCTTATAAGTAGATCGCTTTACTGTCTGCACGATTTACTTCTCTTTAAGAATGACGCATGTTGAAAAGCACGCTTTTTGTTACAATTTTCACGTGCTGCAAAATTGTTACATATTTTCTATGATATTTTGTTGGCCGAGCGTTGTAAATGTCTGTAGATATAAGAATTGTCATTTTGCGTTGATCCATCGGCTCGTATACCGAAATCAAATTTCTAAACGACTATTGACAAGTTCTGATACAGCGAATTTTGCAAAATTTATCTTAAAAGACTAAAAGATCGTAGCAAGCAACAAATATGATTGCTTTCTAACAGTCCTGAAAACCGTCGACTCAATGAAAATGTATTTTAAAAAAGCTACATTTTACCACACATCCGATTTGTTATGTCAAATATTACTAGATTCTGAATTGAAAAATTCGACGATTCCGATAATGACGTCATTTTCGAACATGCGCATTTATCCAGTAGTTGAATGGTTATCGATCTTCTCAAATTATATCCCGGGAATTATAAAGTATTTGATTAATTAAATGTTTAAAAAGTAATATTATACAGTATACAAACAAACAACCGTACGCACGCACGCAAACACACAGTGGCACTCATGGGGCTATTTGTTGTTGATGTTTTTGCATAATATATTCATTATATTATACTTTATGAAGACGCAACGGACACTTGTCTTGCCACTTAACAAAGCAAACACATTAATGAACAATCAGTTATTTTAAAAACCGCGATCGTTCAAATATACCAATAACGGCCCGGTAATGCCTACAAATACAATGAGCCGCACAATAAGTTGCAATACTATTGTTTTGTAACAATCGCAATCATCACGAAATGCACGAGGAAATCATGACAGTAAACATTGGCACGTGCTCGAATTCTGATTGGACGGATCGAACGCTGGTTGAAAGGAATAAACAAACATAAGAAAATGGTTTATCTTAATAAATATGTGAATGAACGACACAACATTATCTTAACATTGCAAAAATTAGTTAAGAGTGATATAACAATTTAAGATCGCGGAGATGTGGACAATGTGTGTGTTATTTTTATACTTTACTTCCTCAAAAACTTACATACGGACGTATTGACGTTTGGCAACGCATTTGATCTCACAAATCGATGTTGGAATAAGTTAAAACAAGTCTCATTTGAGAATGCAGCGACTCTGTGAATGGAAAAAGAGGGAAGCACACAACACCGCCATTAACTTCAACGATTTACGTGAGTGTTTATATATAATGCTGTTGTTTGTTTATTATTTGTCGAATCTTTTATTTCACAATCAGAATTCAGTGTTTGGACTTTTAAAAAAGAAAACTCACATGGAAAGATCTTGAGTGAAATAGTAGGATGCTTGGTCCTTCCATTTTTGCTTCCTCACTGCTCAGGCTTGTTTTCCTGTGTACAGGTGTACATGTAAACACTTATTTCCCTGTGTACAGGTGTACATGTAAACACTTACTTCCCTGTGTACAGGTGTACATGTAAACACTTATTTCCCTGTGTACAGGTGTACATGTAAAAACTTATTTCCCTGTGTACAGGTGTACACGTAAACACTTCCCTGTGTACAGGTGTACATGTAAACACTTATTTCCCTGTGTACAGGTGTACATGTAAAAACTTATTTCCCTGTGTACAGGTGTACACGTAAACACTTCCCTGTGTACAGGTGTACATGTAAACACAAAAGTTAAAGTCTTTTGAAATTAAATATATGAGCCTCCCACAGGCTAATCAGAGATAACACTTTTGAGCTAAAGTTGATTTTTGCTAAGAAAAGACTTCCTTTAAACAAGAAAATACTACAAAGAGGGGAAGTGTGACATCAAGTGTCATCCCATGGTAGCCTCTGCATTCAGCTAATGTGGGATGATGCTTTACCCATAATGCATTAACCCTTTGCATGCTGGGAAATTTGTCGTGTGTTAAAATGTCGTCTGCTGAATTTTTTTTAATTAGCATTTTCTTCGATTTTTTCCAAAGAGTACCATCAGTATAGCAAACAGTTTGGATCCTGATGAGACGCCACGTTCTGTGGCGTCTCATCTGGATCCAAACTGTTTGCAAAGGCCTTTAAAATTCGGTTCCCGCACTGAAAGGGTTAAGCACCATTTCTCAAAGCGAGGTTCATTTCCAATGTTTGTTTGAGGTGATTTCGTTTCACAGCATACCATATTTGACATCATATCGGCTGAAGATAATCCACTTGTTGTCCCATTTTTTGATAGCCTTGGTGGTCGAGTATGTTATTACTTAAGAAGTTTAGAAGTTTTCGTTGCTTGACTTGATAACTGTTGATACATTCTGACAATTTACGTATCACATTCCAAGTATGGTCATTATAACTTTGTTTATTTATATAAACATTTGTTACACTCTCGAGCCAATACGAAGGCCATCTTAATAAGAAATTGATTGACTTCAGTGATGTTTAACCCTTTGCATGCTGGGAAATTTGTCGTCTGCTGAATTTTTTAAATTAGCATTTTCTTTGATTTTTTTTCAAAGAATACTATCAGAATAGCAAACAGTTTGGATCCTGATGAGGCGCCACATTCTGTGGCATCTCATCTGGATCCAAACTGTTTGCAAAGGCCTTCAAAATTCGGTTCCAGCTCTGAAAGAGTTAACTCGATTCCTACCCATTTACCACTTAGATACCGGTACGTATTTTGACATAGAGGTGAAAATCATGTGCATCCAAAGTTTATACTGTTAATTTTTGGCTGATAAACAATAATACATGAACACTCTTATTACATTATGTCATAATCATGTACAATTTATAAAAAAAAATGTTTAAACAAATTTACTTTAGTATTTATCGAAGGGCTCTAAATTCACGCCAATACAATTGTTTAACAATACCTTAGAAGCTTTTTTTCTGGTTTTTACCTTTTCCTGCTCAGAAGCAATGTGAAAATGGCTCTGTACAACCAGCACAGAACCTGAACAGCCTGTGAGTAACTCGAAGGCTGTTCAGGTCCAATGCTGTTTGCTGCTCATCAGGAAATGAAGCCTTAAAAACGTGAATCTAATAGGAAAATTATTTAATTTAATCTGATTTTCTGAGGGACTACAAATGTGTTTACATGTCATCGCTTGATTGCTTAAGTTCTCTTAGTCTACCATCTTCGTTTTTTGGAGAAAAACACATGTACAACATTCACCTGTTGTAAAAATGCGGGAGATGGAAAAATGGAATCGAAAAACTTCTATGACAACTGAATCTTGAATACAATTACATCATATAAAAGATCTCGTTCTCACGAATACACCGATATAAAAAAACTCATTTTTGAAAAATAATGGAGATAGAGCACTATAGCAATAAAGAATTGGAGATAGAGCACTATAGAAATAAAGAATTGGAGATAGAGCACTATAGCAATAAAGAATTGGAGATAGAGCACTATAGCAATAAAGGAGATAGAGCACTATAGCAATAAAGGAGATAGAGCACTATAGCAATAAAGGAGATAGAGCACTATAGCAATAAAGGAGATAGAGCACTATAGCAATAAAGGAGATAGAGCACTATAGCAATAAAGCGACAATGTGTATCTGAGCAGTATAAACAGTTGAAAGCTTTGCTCTGGTTTTAAGCACGTGGTGTCAAATGTTGTTTAACGAGGGATGAAAGCTTGGATCATGTCAGATGACAACGGTGTGGTCTATGTGATAACAATAATACTTGCACAGTCATCATTGCAAACCGTTTATCTATTGAGAACTCGTGTGACAAAGATAAAAAATAGATTTAACTGATATTTCTGTTTGCAGATCAAATAGTTTCCTATACTTGAAATGATACAAAATGTTTCAAAATTAAGCATGAAGATCAGTGTCTGTTTGTTTAGCCTAATTTGCGGATTCTTGCCATTCAATTTTAGTTCTCAGAGACATATCTTTTTTATGACCTTTGCTTTTTGTAAAGGCAGGCATTTTTTAAGCGTTAAAGGGTCAAAGTAATTTAAATGGGCTCCAGTGAGGAAACTTGTAAAAAAAAGAAAAAAAAGTTGACAATAATAATACTGGTATGTAATAGCTGAAACAACTCGCCATATATAATAAGAAATTAGTTTGTGAAATCTGGTAAAAATCAATTTTTAATGTGGTGCCCAAAAAACAATTTTTAATGTGGGGTCCATTTGTTTGGACCTTTTTAGCTCACCTGAGCACAACACGTGAATGGAGAGCTTTTATGATCACCTTTTGTTCATTGTTCCTTTTCAATCATAGGGCATGATATTTAAGGCATGACATCAATGGCATGATATTTAAGGCATGAAATCTAGGGCATGATATTTAGTGCATGCCATCTAGGGCATAATATTAAGGGCATGACATCTAGGGCATGATATTTAGGGCATGACATCTAGGGCATGATATTTAGGGCACAACATCTAGGGCATGATATTAAGGGCATGACATCTAGGGCATGATATAAAGGGCATGACATCTAAGCATGATATTTAGGGCATGACATCTAGGCATGATATTAAGTGCATGGTATCTAGGCATGACATATCAGCATGATATTAAGTGCATGACATCTAGGCATGATATTTAGTGCATGACATCTAGGCATGATATTTAGTGCATGACATCTAGGCATGATATTAAGTGCATGGTATCTAGGCATGACATCTCAGCATGATATTAAGTGCATGACATCTAGGCATGATATTAAGTGCATGACATCTAGGCATGATATTAAGTGCATGACATCTAGGCATGATATTTAGGGCATGATATCTAGGCATTTTTAGTGCATGACATCTAGGGATGATATTTAGGACATGATATCTAGGGCATGATATTTCGTGCATTGCATCTAGGCATGATATTAAGTGCATGACATCTAGGCATGATATAAAGTGCATGACATCTAGGTATGATATTAAGTGCATGACATCTAGGCATGGTATTTAATGCATTACATCTAGGGCAAGATATTAAGTGCATGGCCTCTAGGAATGATATTTATTGCATGACATCTAGGCATGAAATTTAGTGCATGATATCAAAGGCATTATATTTAGTGCATGACATCTAGGGCATGATATTTAGTTCATGACATCTGGGTATGATATTAAGTGTATGACATCTAGGCATGATATTTAGTGCATTGCATCTAGGACATGATATTTAGGGAATGAAATCCAGGCACGATATTAAGTGCATGACATCTAGGCATGATATTAAGTGCATGACATATAGGCATGATATTTAGGGAATGACATCTAGGGTGTGATATTAAGTGCATGACATCTAGGCATGATATTGAGTGCATGACACCTAGGCATGATATTAAGTGCAGTGCATGACATTTAGGCATGATATTTAGGGCATGATATCTAGGGCATGATATTTAGTGCATGGCATCTAGGCATGATATTAAGTGCGTGACATCTAGGCATGATATTTAGTGCATTGCATCTAGGACATGATATTTAGGGAATGACATCCAGGCATGATATTAAGTGAATGACATCTAGGCATGATATTAAGTGCATGACATCTAGGCATGATATTAAGTGCATGACATCTAGGCATGATATTAAGTGCATGACATCTAGGCATGATATTTAGGGAATGGCATCTAGGGTGTGATATTAAGTGCATGATATCTAGGCATGATATTTAGGGCATGACATCTAGGGAATGATATTTAGTGCATGGCATCTAGGCATGATATTTAGGGCATGATATTTGGTGCATGGAATGATATTAAGTGCATGGTATCTAGGCATGACATCTAGTTCATGATATTTAGTGCATGGCATCTAGGCATGATATTTAGGGAATGACATCTAGGGAATGATATTAAGTGCATGATATCTAGGCATGATATTTAGGGCATGACATCTAGGGCATGATATTTATGACATGATATCTAGGCATGATATTTAGGGCATGACATCTAGGCATGATATTTAGGGCATGACATCTAGGGCATGATATTTATGACATGACATCTAGGGCATGATATTTATGACATGATATCTAGGCATGATATTTAGGGCATGACATCTAGGGCATGATATTTAATACATGACATCTAGGCATGATATTTATGACATGATATCTAGGCATGATATTTAGGGCATGACATCTAGGCATGATATTTAGGGCATGACATTAAGGGCATTATATCTATTCCATGATATTTAGGGCATATCATTTAAGGCATGATATATTGGGCAAAGCATCTAGGGCATGACATCTAGGACATGGCATTTAGGGCAAGACTTGGCCACAAGGGTTCAAAATAAAGGTCCCTAAGTCAAATTATAGAAAAAGATTGTGAACACTCTTGAAGGCCAAACTTAAGATTTCCAGTCTTCAGGAATCTTGGTAAGAATATTATTTTGTAATGATATCTTTACCAAGTTAAAATGGTTCTCAAAACATCGCAAAAGCTTATCATAACATTTCTCTCAGGTCTCATGTGAGCAACCTAGGGCCGTTGGCCATCTTGTTATGTTTAGAAGATGACTTCATCTTCTTAATATACATAGGTTGGACAGGGCTATTTACCCAGCATAATAGTCCAGTTGGTAAAGCAACCTCCACTGTCATCAATGTTTTTGGGGGTAAAATTTCCGA
The DNA here is from genome assembly GCF_020536995.1 of Dreissena polymorpha. Lineage (NCBI taxonomy): Eukaryota > Metazoa > Mollusca > Bivalvia > Myida > Dreissenidae > Dreissena > Dreissena polymorpha. The sequence goes on from NC_068364.1 coordinate 27,153,437, forward strand.
CAATTGAAGGCTACCAACAAATTATTATTTTTTTTAATGCAGCATTTAATATATATTTCCCTAACGAGCTCTATAGGTTGAATATCAGTAAATATGATGTTGAAAACTCTTGCTACGATTTGAAAGTATTTGTAGCAAAAAATTACAACAATTGCCAGATTTAAGTCAACATGATTTTTCCCGATGCAAAGTGACCTTATCCTTAAAATGTTTAAAAAAAACATTGGTATCATTCCGTCGTAAGAGCCATATGATGAGGTTGATACCCAATTGGGTTCTTTTCTGACTTTTTGTAACTACTAAATATATGCTTATTTGTGGAAAATAAATATAATTTTCATTGCAAAAGGAATCCTGTTTTACCTTGCCAGTCTGTCCCTTTAAGACGGTTACTTTATTCATCAAGTGCTTTCTGCAACAATGGAAGCTGTTTACACAGAGGTTTTCAGTAATTAATTGAACAATACCTCAATAAACATGAGTTCCTGTGTTATCAAAAAATCGGCTGACAGTTGACAAACAATGTCAAGATAGTCTGTTTATTTCAGCTGCGATTATTGTTAGTCTGTTGGTCATGGTATCACTTTTATCAGTGTCAATGAAGGATTGAACATATATACCTCACAAATTATTTGTTTATACATACATGCTGACAACTTAAACTCATTTTTCACTTTGGTAATGAGAGGAGAGTGTTTTAATGAGAGGAAAGTGTTTTAATGAGAGGAAAGTGTTGTAATGAGAGGAAAGTGTTTTAATGAGAGGAAAGTGTTTTAAGTTATATAGAAAAGGTTAAAATATTCATTGGATAAATCAAACAAAAGTTTTTATTGTTGTGTTTGGTTTAAATTGACTAGTATTTTTTTATTAATGTTTTTTATATTTTAATTTTGAAGTGAAAATTTGAAAACATTTTAATCAATATTTTCTTAGTAGAGATGAACTTATAGTTTTGCATTTTATTATTTTACAGGAGAATACATAGGAGTTAAATCTTGAAATTAAATTTATGTGGGAATACTGTGCTGTCAGCCATTGTTTATCAGCTTATAAACAATATCTTGGAAATATATTACTGAAGGGCACTCTCAATTGGTAAAAGTAAGTGCGGTTTTAGTGAAGCCACCACACAATGTAGTTTTAAAAGGGGGTACTGGCTTCTGTTTGTATTTAAAAGGCTTGCACTGAGCATATCTTGGAAACTACTATTAGATATCAAATTCAAACTTGATCCTTTCCCACTCAGAAGCAAATTGAAAATGGCTATGTGCAAACAGCATGAAACCAGAACAGCCTGCGAGTAACCCACAGTCTGTTCAGGTTTCATGCTGTTTGCTACTCATCAGTATTTAAGGGTTAGAAATGAAGCCTTAAAAACTCTAATCTAGTAAGAATGGTCTTTAATTAAATTTAACATTCTTAGTGAAAACAAATGCGTAAAAATATGTATCTAAGTGGAAAAGGGTTATATATGTATCTAAGTGGAAAAGGGTTATATATGTATCTAAGTGGTAAAGCTTTAAATACGTATCTAAGTGGTTAAGGGTTAAACATGTATCTAAGTGGTAAAAGGTTTAAAGTATCTAAGTGGTAAAGGGTTAAATACATATCTAAGTGGTAAATAGTTAAAAGTATCTAAGTGGTAAAGGGTTAAACATGTATCTAAGTGGTAAAAGGTTTAAAGTATCTAAGTGGTTAAAGGTTAAATACATATCTAAGTTGTAAAGGGTTAAATATGTATCTAAGTGGTAAAGGGTTAAATACGTATCTAAGTGGTAAAGGGTTAAAAGTATCTAAGTGGTAAAGGGTTAAAAGTATCTAAGTGGTAAAGGGTTAAAAGTATCTAAGTGGTAAAGGGTTAACAGGTAGATAAGTATCCTTGTGGGAAACTGCAGTGCTATAGAGACATAAATCTTGCTTTTATACTTTCAGAGTTATTTCTGTTTGCTTACGTTTTATCAATAACAAAAATTATGACTTTCTTGTTAAATAAAACAAATACTGTAAACATATACAAATGGTAAAATACTTCAAAATTGCTAGTACTTAAAAGTGCACTTTTGGGGGAATACAGGGTGATTAAGTATTATGTTACTGTCCTTTTATAAAAGTGAGCAATAAAAGTTAATAATATCATTTGAGAGCAATTGATACAATTTGAAACTTTTCACATAGAAATTGAATAAAATTGTGAATGCTCATATTGTACTTCTGTCACTGAATGTGTGGGGCGGAATAATTTACTCCAATAACCGAAGATTTTTTAGCAATTATCTTATTGCACTCCTTGAATACTTTCTGGAGTAGCACCAAGAGTTTTATAGAAATAAGTTGTACAAATTGCCGTTCTCTTTGTAATCATGATATAATGAAATAGAAATTAAGTGATTGCATTTTACCTTTTACCAATCTGTATGATATTGACAAGGAAAATTGTTGAATGTCTACTTAAAGTCTAGACTATGTGATATTTGTCAGCAATTATTGTAATTTTCAGGATTTCAACTTCAACTTATGCATGTTGCTGAAGAATACAGTTACAACCCCCCCCCCTTGTATATTTTTATTTTCAAAATGAATTTTAAGTTCAAAGTCTTAGCGTCAAAATAATATGCAGTAGATTTTGACTTGATATTTAGAATGCACCCTTTTGATTATTGAACTTAAAGTTAACCCTTTCCCCCATCAGAAGCAAAGTGAAAATGGCTTTTGCAACAAAAAATAAAACGAAAGCAGAAAGTGTTGTCCCTGATTACACTGCACAGGCTAATCTGGGATGACACTTTACACACATGCATTAAGCCCTGTTTTCCCAGAGTGAGGCTCGTAGATAAAGTTGAAAAAAAAACGATGATCTTGATTTCATTGCACTTACACATTTATCAGTATTCAGCTTTTTTTAAAACTGAAATGCTGCACAGACACATTTCATTCATGTCCACAAAAGGCTACACTGCAGTAGATGGGCTACACTGCAGTAGATCTCAAAGGTGATTTACTGCAGGCATAGAGTACAACCAGTGTTTCGCTTTGTGCGACATCATATGTGGTGTTTTTCTTTGTGTGACAACATCATGTGTGGTGTTTTTCATGTTCATTGTCAAGTTGTAAAATCAGTGGACATCCATTTGTGTCATACAATGGGCCCGGAAATGTGTATGATGTATTTTTGTTGTACAAATAAAACGGCTATGAATTTTGTTATTAACAGAGATTGTATGTCTTAACAAAATTTGTATTAAGTATTTATAATTTCAAATTATTTTAGAGAACTTTTAGCTTATTAATAAAGGTAAACGTATATTCATATATAAAAGCATTGTAAGTGCATATTTTGTATCATTAAAATGTGTCATATTTTGCTGTTTTGCACATTACATTTTATTTACATTTGCTAATTGCAGTGTTCAGCATTCACTTTGAGGCCAATTATAGGTTACATTACACTAAATCATTGTGTATCCCTCCGTGGTCCATTCGAAAGTTACAAGTGCCTATTTCTAAAGAGTTCCTTTTCTCTTCTTGAATAAAAGCCATTTAACAATGTGAGACATGTCTTTTGTGATTATTTGTAATAAGTCCTGTATAGGTCTGGAGTACTTTGATGCCTTGGATATGAAGCTAACTTAAAAGATGAACTTTGGGGGGGGGGGGGTTCTATTGTGTGGGGCTTTTGTAGAAATGAGGCTTCCGAAACACGTTTTTCTACGGTGGGTTCATTCGACAGCGATTTACTTTCTTAGAAGTTTTGAGACAGTATGTTTTTGATTGAAATTATAGGAAGACGACAGATCCATCTTTAAAATGATACCAGGTTCGGAAAAATTGATACATCGGAAAGGCAAGAAAAATGCTATAAAAGTTGTCAGTTTTATAATAGGACCCTATGGGAATCGGAATTAGTGTAATATAACCTTATAAGATGAATGGCCACAAATTACTATTATGGTCCTAAGTCAAAGGTCAGGGCCATGCTTTAAGGTATACTTGGGCAGGTTAAACTTTTTTACTGTCCATGCTTGAAGAATGGGCATAATTCAACTTTGCAGACTTTAATTTCATCATATGACGGACCTGTAAAGTCAAGATAACATGCTGTATTGAAGGGACATGTCAGGACAATGCCTGTGACCCAAGGTCAAAGGTCAAGGTCACAGTGTCATATGTAAGAAAGAACAATATGAATGGCATATACCAAATACCGAAATAAAACTGATTTGTGCTCTGAGGAAATGGGCTTAATGCATATGTATTAATTAACCCTTTGCATGCTGGGAAATTTGTCGTCTGCTAAAATGTCGTCTGCTGAATTTCTAAAATTAGCATTTTCTTTGATTTTTTTTTCAAGAAAACTATCAGAATAGCAAACAGTTTGGATCCAGATGAGACGCCACGTTTTGTAGCTTCTCATCTGGATCCAAACTGTTTGCAAAGGCCTTCAAAATTCGGTTCCCGCACTGAAAGGGTTAAGTGTCTGCACAGGCTAATCTGGGAAGACACTGTCACCTTGTAGTGACCCACTATATTTCATTTAAGGGAAATCTGTTGTTTAACCCTTTCAGTGCGGGACCCGAATTTTGAAGGCCTTTGCAAACAGTTTGGATCCAGATGAGACGCCACAAAACGTGGCGTCTCATCAGGATCCAAACTGTTTGCTATTCTGATAATATTCTTTGAAAAAAAATCGAAGAAAATGCTAATTTTAGAAATTCAGCAGACGACATTTTAGCAGACGACAAATTTCCCAGCATGCAAACCCCTGCAAAATGTTGTTCTGCAGTTCACGAATAATTCGTGAACAGTTCATGAACTGTTCGTGAACTGAGTTCATGAATTGTTCACGAATAGTTCGTGAACAGAAAATGAGCCACGTCTGTGAAAAGTTCTTGAAATTTTAGTTCATGAACTGTTCATGAACACTAATGGCATGAAGTGTTCATGAAATATTCTTGAAACCTAATGGCATGAAGTGTTCATGAACTATTCTTGAACCCTTATGGCATGAAGTGTTCATGAACTATTCTTTAACCTGTGTGGCATGAAGTGTTCATGAACTATTCTTGAACCATTATGGCATGAAATGTTCATGAACTATTCATGAACATCAATGGCATGAAGTGTTTTTGAACAGTTCATGAACAACACAATTCTTGAAAAATTCTTCAGGGTTTTGCTGTTCACGAACAGTTCATGAACATTTTCCTTCTATTTTTCAATGGCTCATTTTCTGTTCACGAACTGTAAGTGAATAGTTCATGAACCATAGTTCTTCAAGAGTTCATGAACTGAGGTGGCATGAAGTGTTCATGAACTATTCATGAACAAGAATTTGTCAATTTATGCAAAGGTTATCATAAGTGTTACTAAAGCTCAACAAACAGGTCAGGGTAAGAAGAAACAAGTCTTGTATTAGCACTTAACATATTGATAGCAACATATAACAATAATTTAAATATAACACTAATAACTGAGATACAAGTGGTTTGATAATACTCTTTAAATTTCATAATACAACTTTGCACTATATGTTCATGAATAATTCATGTATTGAAAAGATTATGAATAGTCTCATTTTCAGTTCAAGAATCATTTACTAATCAATGGTTTCCCTGAAATGGTTACACTTACAGTGCCAAAGAACTTGAAATGGAACCAATGGCTGATCAGTTCAGCCGGTAATTTATTAAAGACTTACATTTTCAAATATTACATAAACCATGTGCCTTCCGTTTCAACTTCCTGTGCACACAATATTCTTTCTTTGTAAAAACAGCAATGCAATGTACATTGAGTTCTTGATATAATCTTAAACTGTTCTTGAAATAAGATGTCCTTAAAACGTTCTTAAACTTGTCTTTTAAGTCTTCCAAGAACAATGACAGATCCTTTTAAGAACATATTGGATTCTTAAAAAGTCCATCATACGTTCAAAAACATTGTGTAGACCTGTTTAAGAACATCAGAAGGAAACATGTTGTTCAAAAAAGTTCTTAAAGTGTTCAAGAATAGTTTAAGAATAATTCAAGAACAGGAAAGGTCCTTAAAAAGTTATTGAAGTGTTCCTGAAGGCAGTTCTTAAACAGTTCTTGTACAAATGTTCTTAAAATTCTCTAGAACAGGTCAAGAACTCTAACTTACAGTGGTGAAAGTACTATGCATATTCATACTAACTTCACAGGTTTCACAAATCTACAAGATTTGTATGCTAGACATTTCAATATTACTTTCAAAAATATGTATGAAACATCTAGCACAAAGGAATTCATGAATTATTCATGATGGATCCTTAAAGTCTGTCTCAGAAAAGTCATTAGAAATACTTGTGCATGAAATGTTCATCACTAAGTATTTATGGTTAGATGAAGAACTGTTCATGAACTTTGAAATGTTCAACAATAATTCATAAACAGTTCATGAACATGTCTTAAGAACAGTTCATGTCCAAAAGTTCATGAACCAAGCTCAGGAACTTTTTCAGAACCGTTCATGAACAGTTCTTGATTGGCTTGAAGTGTTCATGAAATCATGAACAACATTTTGCCGGGGAAGGGTTAAATATATTATAGGCCCCATTTCCAATAACAAGCTCAAATTTATTTTCAATACACCTCCAACATTTATTGAAATAAATTTCATATTGTTACTTCATTGACATTTTAATAACCACATAAGTCAAAATTACAACTTTAATATTAACTGCTTTACAGTTCAAACACTTGTTCACAAGAGGAGATTTTGATGTTCAACTTTTAATACTTCTTTAGTCTATGAATGAACTGTTCATCTTTTCACAAGGTGCGAAAACGGTATAGAAATGTTTTCATTGCGTAGTTTGAAGTGAAGGTATTATAAATTTGCCAACTGTAGTTGTAAAGTCCGTGGTAGATAGTTTCAGTTGCTTGAAATGTCTTTTGTATGCTCTGTCCCCTGGCTATAGGATATCTTTTTATTCCAGATCTGAGTGTTAGCCGTTTGTTGTGTTTATTAATGTTACGGATGTGTCGGTTTATATGATAATATGCAAGAATTAAGGTGTTGTTATGGAAAGAATTTGAGGACATGGTATGATTTAAATTAATTAAAGCTTAAATGGGGATAAATATGATGTAAATAAAGATTAAAATGATAATAATAATACAAGTAATAATAATAATAATAATAACAATAATAATAAATAAAATAATTATAATAATCAAAATAAATCACAATAAAATGATTAAGTCATTAATAAATAAATCAAAGATTTTTTTCACCTCAATAATATGTTCATTAGAATTAATGATTGTAATCATCATTTTTGTCTCTTAAGTTGTTATCATTGCTTATTGTTTTATTGGTCATTTTCTCAAAGATTCCTTTATATTCATTTGATTGGTTTTACATTAAATGTTTGTTGTTTTTTGTTTTGTTAAATTCTGATAATTGTGTAGTGAGCCTCCAAATAATGGGTAATTGGAGAGATAAAACTTTATTAAATGAAGAGATAAAGTGTATACTGATAGGTTAACTGATTTAAATTAATTAAAATCATGACAATCGTAACAGTCAGCAAAAAAAGGTGAATGGTCAGCAAAAAAAGTGAACGGTCAACACAAAATAGAAGAGATTCTCTAACAGAACTTTGGGCAGTTTCGTTTACCCATATTTTGATAGTCCAGGGTACAAGCAGCTCTTATTTGATCAGGTTTAATAGAATCTGACCGCGCCATAGAGAGTGTCGACAAACATAAGCATAATAGTTATGATAGCGGCAGAATAGATACCGAATTTATCAAAGTTCGTCATATTGGATATTTTATTTCTGTTTGAACGACACAGATGTGAGGGGAGGATTTAAGACGGGAGAGAGTTTGAAAAGTGAGTGGGAAAGACTGTAGTATCTGAAAAAGTGGCCTGAAATATGGAGGGTGTTGTTTGATCTGTGGATAAGAGGTTATTGAATGGGTGATAGACTTGTTGGACACTGATATTGGAGAGGGAATAGTACAATTCAGTCTGGGCAGGGTGACATAATATTGAGCAATCTGCAGCTTTATTGCTGTGATTACTTTAATGGTCTTTATTTGTTGTGTAGCAACACAGGATTTCATTATTAATCTGGGAGTAAACTGTGTTATTTTAACCTGTTGTATTTATTCATTTTGAAAAATTTGTGTTAATTAGACACTTAAGTATATAAATGCATCATTTCAGCAGAATTTACTACAAAACTGAATTCTTAATACAAAAATTCATCCTAAAAAAATTCACCAATGTTTTGTATAAACACGGTAAGAAAATACAATCTTATTAAAAAAGTACATTCACTGTTAATAAAAATTTATGGAAAAAAAGCTTATTATAATAAAAGTTCAGTCAGTATGTCACAAAAGTACATTCAGGACATGAAATGAAAAGTTTGTTTGAGAAAATCACCAAAATGATGCCCATTTCAAGTTTGATGTGTTGTTTTCTTCTGGGATTTCACGAAAGTGTGAAGTCAACTTTAATCAAATATATTTATTAACCAAAACAGTTGGTATTTTTATATTAGGGTTGATGGTTTTAGAGTTTTAATATGAATCAATACTGCTTAGTCTGATATTCAATGTGCCCATATATTATGTTTCATCTGTCGCTATAAACCACATGCATGAATTGATTGGACATACTGCCTTTGATCTACATTTTTCATAAAACTGTGTTCCTTTATCAAAATAATATATATGTCCACATAAATATTATATTTAACATCATTACGTGAACAATTTGCGTGTACAATATTATTTATTTGTAATACATTGGTGTTTGTAATAAATTATTACGAATGTTATGTTATTTATTAGTAAGAATTAAATTTGTTAAATCGTGATGGATTAACCAATAAATAGTATTAGATATTTCAGGTAACCTATATTTAGATAAATAATTAAATATAAATATAAATATAAAGGAAATTTAATTTTCAGAAAAATTGCAGTTAAGAGTGAAAATATTGAGTAGTCCTGTCTTTTCCGAACAAGTTCAAACAGTGACCTTGAAGGTTTTTAAGGTCAAGGTCAGAGTCTCTGAAATGCTGCTTTAAAGGAAAGACTTACAAGAAACAGTTAATTATCACTGTGTTTTGGATTTTGAAGACTTCAACTTTTTCTCCAAAAGTCCTGTTTTCACATGGACAACACCACTAGTCTGTCACTATGGCCTCCCAATGTGAAAGGTCATCTGCAACAAAAGGTCAAGGGTCAACTATGGCAACCCAATGTGAAAGGTCATCTGCTACAAAAGGTCAGGGGTCAAGGTTGTCTGGCAGGCACACAGTGTCATCACTGCAGAAGACAGGCGTCTCAGCTGCAAACCTTGAACTAAAGGTATGCCGACAGATATAATGATAGAAATTACATAAGCCTCTCTCACTCTGGGTATACTGTACCTAATGCATGTGCTTAAAGCAGTCCATACACGCTTATCAGGGGACCACACTCTCCACTTTTATGTTGTTTTTTCTGTTTAAAGGGAGACTCTTCTTGGCAATCATTCCGTTTAAGCTGAAAGTTTTGTCCCTCAGATTACCATGTGCTGTCTGCATTTTCCCACATGGACTAAACCCAGTGTTCTTAGGGCATGGCTCAATGACATTTTAATCACCTATGAATGAGAGCACACAAAACCTGCTGCTGTCAAATGTCAATAAACCCAGGACCAGATAAAGCTCAATTTAAGAATGTTTGAAATATCTTATATTCCCTTAGCACCAATATGTCTACCTTTAAATGACTGTCTTTGTATTCTAATATTTTATCCACACTTTGCCTTCTTTAATGGTGTTCTCAGGAGCCAGAATGCAAATTATAAATCACTTTACACACAGGCTAATCAGAGACAACACTTTTCGATTTTTTATGGAATTTTATGGAATTTTTGTTAAAAGGATGTCTCTTCTAAACAGAAATCAACTCTAGGTGGGAAATGTAGTCCATAATTAGCCTGTGCAGACTGCACAGGCTAATCTGGGACGACACTATGCACATGCATTTAGCCCCCTTTTGCCAAGGCATGGCCCAATTATATCTCAATCGTATATGCAATGAAAGCACTGTATATATACCAGCTGCTGTCAATTGATTATAAAAATATTCGGACTAGACTTAAGGCTGATTTAAGAATGTTTTAAAACTCTTATTTTCCATTGGCACCTGTTTATGTCCAATTTTAAATGATCTTCTTCTAATATTGTTTGCTAATATTTTAACAACAGCAATTACTTCATGCTATAGGCCCATTTTCCTACTGTTCTCAAAGGTCAGCAAGAACAAGAAAATTGTTGCACTTCACAATTATTAAAAATCTTGATTAAAGTAGTTTTAAAATGCCATTTTGCTTGTGAATGAAATTGACGGAAGTGGGATTGTTGAAATGATTTGTTTAAGCACTTGAGCTGGATTCAAGAAACACAATAAAGGAGTGGGAGTAAAATTTCCATTTGCTCTAATTTCTTAAAAAAACATGTTTGTCATGTTCAAGATTTGTATTACATTCTGTAATTGCTAGACTGTAAATTGTTTTCCTAACCCCCTTGCCTTGTGAAATCTCATGAAATAGGATTTTACAAGATTTTAATTTGTTTTGATTGTTACGGACTTACAAGTACAACCTTAAAGGGGCATAGCAAAATTTGACAGTTATGATTATAAACAATAATTTCTGCAGATTTGGTTTTCATTAACACAAATCCTAACATTTATAGAAATAAGATGATCAGGCAGATCTCAGCTTACTATTTATCTAGGTTTTCAAAGATTTGTACCACAGGTGTGAACACACAGAAAACAAACAACATAGGATTTTCACAAGTATTTAATATAAGTAGATATTGCCCAATAAGAAATTGGCAAACATTGTAAAGTATCCAATTCAAGGATAAAAGAGCATTAATTTTTATCCCCACGCTTTTTGAAAAAAAGGTGGGGATATTGTGGTTATCTCCGCCGTCCATCCGTCCGTCCGTCTGTCTGTCCGTCCGTCCTGGCCACTATCTCCTCCTACACTAAAAGCACTAGAACCTTGAAACTTACACACATGGTAGCTATGAGCATATGTGCGACCCTGCACTATTTGGAATTTTGATCTGACCCCTGGGTCAAAAGTTTATAGCGGTTGGGGTGGGGCCGCGTCAGAAATTATCACTCATTTTTTAGGTTATTTTACATTTACTTCTTTATTTCTACACCGATTCACTTCAAATTGATACTGGACCTCTCTTATGACAATACGGTCAATCTCAACCATGCATGGCCCCATTCCCAACCCTGGGGCGCCCCGCCCACATAGGCCACACCCACCAAAAATTTCCATTTACTATAATTTTTTCATTTCTACACGGATTCACTTCAAATTGATACTGAACTTTTGTTATGACATTAGGGTCAATCTCAACTATGCATGGCCCCAATCCCAACCCTGGGGCGCCTGCCCACATAGGCCACACCCACCAAAAAATTCCATTTACTATAATTTTTTCATTTCTACACGGATTCACTTCAAATTGATACTGAACTTCTCTTATGACATTAGGGTCAATCTCAACTATGCATGGCCCCATAACCAACCCTGGGGCCCCGCCCACATAGACCACACCCACCCAAAATTGCCTTTACTATAATTTCTTCATTTCTACACCGATTCACTTCAAATTGATATTGAACTTCTCTTATGACAATACAGTCAATCTCAACTATGCATGGCCTCATTACCAACCCTGGGGCGCCCCGCCCACATAGACCACACCCACCCAAAATTGCCTTTTACTATAATTTCTTCATTTCTACACCGATTCACTTCAAATTGATACTGAACTTCTCTTATGACAATACGGTCAATCTCAACTATGCATGGCACAATTACCAACCCTGGGGCGCCCTGCCCACATATGTCACACCCACCCAAAATTGCCTTTTACTATAATTTCTTCTTTTCTACACCGATTCACTTCAAATTGATACTGAACTTCTCTTATGACAATACGGTCAATCTCAGCTATGCATGGCCCCATTACCAACCCTGGGGCACACCTAGGTCAAACATTCGGCGTGGGGATACGCGTCGGCCTCTGCCGCGCCATTTCTAGTAATGCTTGTTTTAACATGGTATTTTATTATTCCTATGTTATATTGGGTGATACAAAAGTGTTATATATTAAGATATAGTAAACATAAGATGTTAGCCGGTTCTAATCTATCATGTGCATGTTGCAATTTCATAAAAAATAACACATTTTTTATTGCAACTTCTTATTCAATTTCCACCAGTACATAAACCAAAGCGCTGAAGGCACTGAAGTTGTTCACTGTTGTTGTCCTTGATTAGCTTGTGCGCATTGCACAGGATAACCAGTGTGCACAGGCTAATCTTATTTTACATGCATTAAGCCCTGTTTTCCCTGAAAGCAGCCAATATGTACAGATTTCAATGATAAACACTAGACTGGCCAATGTTGACTTACAAGCTGGTAAATACACCCACTGCAGTAGTATAGCAGACGCTCCTAAGCATTCTTCATCTGCAGTGCAGACAGGCAGCGGTAATCGTTCCTAGCATAGTGAGTTACAGTCCTTAGTGTAGCTAAGCTAACTAAGCACATACTGATTTGCAAAACATGCTCTGTAAATTTAGTCGGCCACTAACGTGACCAACTACAAACAAAACAAAAACACAACAAACAACAGACTTCACTAATGTGACTTATACTGAGGCCACACTTGTCAGCAATATTCAACTGTGGCCACACTTGTCAGCAATATTCAACTGTGGCCACACTTGTCAGCAATATTCAACTGTGGCCACACTTGTCAGCAATATTCAACTGTGGCCACACTTGTCAGCAATATTCAACTGTGGCCACACTTGTCAGCAATATTCAACTGTGGCCACACTTGTCAGCAATATTCAACTGTGGCCACACTTGTCAGCAATATTCAAGATCAAACAACTCTGGAATATGCCGATAAATTGGAATGAAAAATGTTAAGGCGGAAAGTGTTGGAAAGTGTCCTCCCTGATTAGCCAAATATTAGCATTCAATCTGAAGATAGTCATTTAAAGTTAGACATATTGGTGCCAACTGAAAATAAGATATTTAAATCTTTCTTAAACTTTAGCAGATCTTGGGTTTATATTCATTTAACACAAACAGGTTATATACAGTGCTTTTATTTCATAGGTGATTGTGATATATACATTTAGACAAAAACAACTTTATATGTAAGACACTGTTTATCAAATGCTATGAATAGAGCAGTATTTTTAGTATTATAGCAGAACAAATAATAATGACTTGCTCCTCATTTTGATAAACTCCTTCTAAAAATAGACTTAGTTAAGCACTGTTTGATTTTGATGAGAAGATTTTTAGTAGCATGTGCAATTAACCCTTTCAGTGCGGGAACCGAATTTTAAAGGCCTTTGCAAACAGTTTGGATCCAGATGAGACGCCACAAAACGTGGCGTCTCATCTGGAACCAAACTGTTTGCTATTCTGATAGTATTCTTTGAAAAAAAAATGAAGAAAATGCTTATTTTACAAATTCAACAGACGACATTTTAGCAGACGACAAATTTCCCAGCATGCAAAGGGTTAAACCAACAGACTCTTATGTTATTTAACTTTTTATGCCCCCAAATGAAGGCTTATAGTTTTTGCACTGTCTTTTTGTCAACGCTGTCTCAACCAGTTTTTATGATCCCCCAAAATTTATTTTGGGAGGGAGCATATTGTCGCCGCTTCTTCTGTCTGTCCGTGTGTCCGTCCGTGCACAATTTTTGTCCGGGCTATTTCTCAGCAACTAAAGACCAGAATTCAATGAAACTTTATGGGAAGCTTCACTACCAAGAGGAGATGTGCATATTATCAGCGGGTTCTGGTGGGATGATTGTTCATAGAGTTATGGCCCTTTGAAATTTTCCATTAACTGTACATATAGTGCAATTCTTGTCCGGGCTATTTCTTAGCAACTAATGACCAGAATTCAATGAAACTTTATGGGAAGCTTCCCTTCAAAGAGGAGATGTGCATATTATCAGCGGGTTCTGGTTGGATGATTTTTCACAGAGTTATGGCCCTTTGAAATTATCTATAAAAAAAATATTTTCCCCCCAACTACTGTGCCCTCAAGACTTTTCCTTTTATCTGAATATATAGTGCAATATTGTGACAAAAAAAAACTTTGGGGAGCATCACCTGTCTCCGACAGTTTCTTTTCATCTAACTGTCACCAAACTTTTTGAAAAGGTCAAGGTCACACTTAGAGTTCAAAGGTCAAAAAGCTTTTCTAGACTGCAACTCTTTCATGGATCTTACTATTTAAAAGTAATTTACCAACATCCCATTACCTCACCGGTCAAAAGTTGGATTTGGCTTTAAACAGCTGTTTTTACATAAGTGGAGTTTTTAGACTCACCTGGAATGTTGGGGCATCCCTTCCCTATCAATGAATATCTGGTTATATTTCCGTTTATTTATAACTATAAAGGCCCAGTCTCACTATGATGCCGGTGGAGCCCAGGTGCGTGATCCGGGATCTACCGGAATGACTGGGGCTCCACTGGGAAAGTATTAAAATGTTTAATACATCGGGGATGAACCGGGAGTCACTGGGAACGACCGGCGCGGCACAGGGAACAACGGTACAGCACGAGGAACAACCGGGACAGCACTGTAGCTCCACCGGGGCCCATACAGACCCTGGCAGAGCTATGGCAATGCCCCAGTTGTCGCTGGTGGTGCCCCGGTGGAGCCCCGGTGAATGCCGGCAGAGTCCCGGTATAGCTACGGTACATTGGTAAACCGGCTCTCTGCTGGGGCGCTTCTGGCATTCACCAGGGCTCTGCATGGGCATTACCGGCGACAACCGGGATTAAACCGGGGCGTTGCCGTAGCTGTGCCAGGGTCTGATGCTGGTATAGCCCCGGTGAGAGCCGGTGGAGTTACGGTATACCGGCGCTCTTCTGGGATGCTGCCGGCTTTCAACGGGGCTCCACCTGGGCACCACCAGCGGCAACTGTGGCTCTGCCAGGGCATCACCGGGATAAACCGTAGCCAGTCCGGGGTTGACCGGGACTCTGCCGGGTTGTTGACCGGCTTCACGGGGCGGCACCGGGATATAGTGTGACAGTGTTAAAAAATTTCTACGCATCATCCCGGTTCTCGCCGGCCGACTGGCCTTATTTCTATAGACATACAACCTGAGGGTTCTTTGTCTGTTAGGCAAACACTTTCACCCCTTTGCTAAAGATGTTAACATTTTGCAAAAAAAATATTGCTACTTAGCATTTTGGGTGAGTTAGGATGACATTTCTTTTCTACTATTATACTTAAATATGAGGTTATTGGATTTCTGATATTTGTATGAATTCTTGCATCAAAGAACTTTTGTGCCGTTTCTCATGGTGTTATTTAAGAATGAAAACATTATGTAAATGTGACTTTATAAAGCTTGAATAAAAATTATTATATTTATGTTTGTGTTGGGCATAATAGACATAGTCATTATAGTGATAACCAGTTTTTTTTTAATGGATGAAGAAGTTTGCATTTTGTTGAACTGAAGCCCTCATAGCTTAAATGATAATAATTAAGATGACGACTATATCGACCCTGGCACTAGCTAATTGATTATAGTACCTTGATTTCTTAATTGAAATCAACTTCTGTGCGCCTGACATTGCAGAAACACATGCAAAGTTTATGTCAAGTGCATGTATAAATCAATTAATCAAATGTCATCTAATTATAAAAGCTGTCTTGCATGAACAATATGAAGTTTAAGATGTGACCACAAAGACCAGATAGTCTGGCACCACGTTAATGCACATGTCAGGTAGAAGTAGCTGCCAAAATCTTGATATTCCTTATCCAACCTTCAAAGTTCAAGTCTCAAGTGGTCTTTAGAACAAAGTTGGATGTTTTTATTTGAGGCTTCAGTAAGTCATGTTCTGATTGATTACCAGACTTTAACCCATTTATGCCTAGCGTCTAGAAAAAAGGCCTTGGCAAACAGCGTAGACCCAGATGAGACGCCGCATGATGCGGCGTCTCATCTGGGTCTGCGCTGTTTGCTTAAAGGAATTTCAGTAAGAAATATTCTAAATATAGAAATTAATATACTAGACATCCCTTATTTTGTAAATATTTTGATCCAATTTAGAAGGATGGGAGAGTCCATTAGGCATAAATGGGTTAAGCCTTGGGAGCACAAACTGATTGTGTCACTCTGGTGGCTAGACATGTTCAAACCAATCTGAAAATATCAAGTTTGGACCAGATATGAGCCTTGCTCTGGGAAAACAGGGCTTAATGCACGTGCGTAAAGTGTCGTCCCAGATTAGCCTGCACAGGCTTGTGATGTCTGCACATTCTTATCTCGGACAACACTTTCCGCTTTTATTGTATTTTTGGTACTTAAATGAAGTCTCTTCTTTGCAAAAATCCAGTTTCAGTAGAAATTGTCGTCCCTGATTAGCCTGTGTGGACTGCACAGCCTAATTTGGGAAAATATTTTACACATATGCATTAACCCTTTCAGTGCGGGAACCGGATTTTGAAGGCCTTTGCAAACAGTTTGGATCCAGATGAGAAGCCACAGAACGTGGCGTCTTATCAGGATCCAAACTGTTTGCTATTCTGATAGTGTTCTTTGAAAAAAATCGAAGAAAATCATAATTTTAGAAATTCAGCAGAAGACATTTTAGCAGACGACAAATTTCCTAGCATGCAAAGGGTTATGCCGCCTATCCCCAGAGCAACAATCATTGTTATCTGACGTAAAGATGAGAAAATAAGCACTTTATAATAATAATAATCACAATAATAATAACAATGATGATGATGATGATGATAAAAATAATAATGATAATAATAATAATAATAATAATGTTTAAAAGAAACCCATCTTGCTTTAAATGTTAAAATTACATAAAAGTTGTTTAATGTATATGAATAAACATATCAATTCGTTGTTAGAACATAATAACAGTCAATTTATGTTTTGTATTCAAGAAAATTTATAATATGCTTATTGAAGATTTCCTCATTCATTGACATGCATTTTATTTCTGTCTTTTTTTGTAAATGTACTAATATATTTCCATTTGTGTTTCAAACTCCTCAATATCTAAAACATGTGACAAACTTAAAAACTGAATTCAGTCAGTCTTGAATTTTAACTGCTATAAATTGCAGAGTTACTATTTAGCAGGGTGCAATTTTGTTACCGATTTCATAAGTGAATCGTATTATGTGTATCATCTTGCAAATTATGCAACGTAATCATGTTGATTTTCTCGTTAAATGGAGTGTTAAATTATCGTTTCTTATTCGTTGATTAATGCTTTTGAGCTCTTTTGTACAAAACAAACCTGATGGTTTGCACAAAGAAATCATGCGCCATACTTAGGTTTACAACAAGCGGCTGTACGCTTTTGTAAGAAATCAAGCGATTGTTTTAATTCATTGGCTGCTATGAGTGTGTGTCATCAAACTAGAATGCTTGACAAATGAGCCCAGCTGAAGCGTGATTCTTTTCATTTCCAAAGTTTGAACATTTAAAGGGTGGATAGGCACGATTGGTCAGATGTCAAATGTGTTTCATTGTAGTCTGTCATGGTAGTTATCTGTAAACATGAATGAGAAGTAACAGGCTATTGACCCTCTACCATTTGCACGTTTTGACCTGCTTGCATTGCTTTAGAAAAGCATATTAAATACAATACTTTTTGTTTAATGGATTCAAGTTTAAAAAGCTTCATTTCAAACCCTTAGATACTGATGAGGATCAGTCACATGGTCTATCCAATAGCAGGATATGTCACATGACATGGTCTATCCAATAGATACTGATGAGAATCAGTCACATGGTGTTAATTTCGAGCCCTGTGTAAATGCGTGGATTACGCTGGATTTAAATGCCTCATGTCTACGGTAATTCAGTCTTATTTGTTTTAAATATGTGACATGATTGTTCGTTAGGATCTTGAATTCGTCCATCGTTCGAAGGACGAAAAAGACGAAAATTAATGTCTGACGAATAATAATGGTTTCACAGTAGCAGGATATGTCACATGACATGGTCTATCCAATAGCAGGATATGTCATATGGCATGGTCTGTCCAATAGCAGGATATGGCATGGTCTATACAATAGCAGGATATGACACATGGCATGGTTTATGCAATAGCAGGATATGTCACATGACATGGTTTATCCAATAGCAGGATATGCCACATGGCATGGTCTATCCAATAGCAGGATATGTCACATGACATGGTTTATCCAATAGCAGGATATGCCACATGGCATGGTCTATCCAATAGCAGGATATGTCACATGATATGGTCTATTCAATAGCAGAATATGTCACAGGACATGGTCTATCCAATAGCAGGATATGTCACATGGCATGGTCTATCCAATAGCAGGATATGCCACATGACATGGTCTATCCAATAGCAGGATATGTCACATGACATGGTCTATCCAATAGCAGGATATGTCACATGACATGGTCTAATATTCCAATAGCAGAATATGTCACATGACATGGTCTATCCAATAGCAGGATATGTCACATGACATGGTCTATCCAATAGCAGGATATCCCACATGACATGGTCTATCCAATAGCAGGATATGTCACATGACATGGTCTATCCAATAGCAAGATATGTCACATGACATGGTCTATCCAATAGCAGGATATGTAACAAGACATGGTCTATCCAATAGCAGGATATGTCACATGTCATGGTCTAACCAATAGCAGGATATGCCACATGGAATGGTCTATCCAATAGCAGGATATGCCACATAACATGGTCTATCCAATAGCAGGATATGCCACATGACATGGTCTATCCAATAGAGGATATGTCAGATGACATGGTCTATCCAATAGCATTATATGTCACATGACATGGTCTATCCAATAGCAGGATTTGTCAGATGGCATGGTCTATCCAATAGCAGTATATGCCACATGGCATGGCCTATCCAATAGCAGGATATGACACATGATATGTTCTATCCAATAGTAGAATATGTCACATGGCATGGTCTATCCAATAGCAGGATATGACACATGATATGTTCTATCCAATAGCAGGATATGTCACATGGAATGGTCTATCCATTAGCAGGATATGCCACATGGCATGGTCTATACAATAGCAGGATATGTCACATAACATGGTCTATCCAATAGCAGGATATGCCACATGACATGGTCTATCCAATAGAGGATATGTCAGATGACATGGTATATCCAATAGCAGGATATGTCACATGATATGTTCTATCCAATTGTAGAATATGTCACATGGCATGGTCTATACAAAAGCATGATAAGCCACATGAAATGGTCTATCCAATAGCAGGATATGTCACATGGCATGGTCTATCCAATAGCAGGATATGCCACATGGCATGGTCTATCCAATAGCAGGATATGTCACATGGCATGGTCTACCCAATAGCAGGATATGCCACATGGCATGGTCTATCCAATAGCAGGATATGTCACATGATATGTTCTATCCAATAGTAGAATATGTCACATGGCATGGTCTATCCAATAGCAGGATATGTCACATGACATGGTCTATCCAATAGCGGATATGCCACATGGCATGGTCTATCC
Organism: Dreissena polymorpha; assembly: GCF_020536995.1. Classification (NCBI taxonomy): domain Eukaryota; kingdom Metazoa; phylum Mollusca; class Bivalvia; order Myida; family Dreissenidae; genus Dreissena; species Dreissena polymorpha. The sequence continues at coordinate 27,173,101 of NC_068364.1, forward strand.
AATAGAAGATATGTCACATGACATGGTCTATCCAATAGAGGATATGTCACATGACATGGTCTATCCAGTAGCAGGATATGTCATATGGCATGGTCTATACAAAAGCATGATAAGCCACATGAAATGGTCTATCCAATAGCAGGATATGCCACATGGCATGGTTTATCCAATAGCAGGATATGCCACATGGCATGGTCTATACAATAGCAGGATATGCCACATAGCATGGTCTATACAATAGCAGGATATGCCACATGGCATGGTCTATACAATAGCAGGATATGTCACATGACATGGTCTATACAATAGCAGGATATGTCACATGACATGGTCTATCCAGTAGCAGGATATGCCACATGGCATGGTCTATACAATAGCAGGATATGTCACATGTCATGGTCTATACAATAGCAGGATATGCCACATGACATGGTCTATACAATAGCAGGATATGCCACATGACATGGTCTATACAATAGCAGGATATGCCACATGGCATGGTCTATACAATAGCAGGATATGCCACATGGCATGGTCTATACAATAGCAGGATATGCCACATGACATGGTCTATACAATAGCAGGATATGCCACATGACATGGTCTATACAATAGCAGGATATGCCACATGGCATGGTCTATACAATAGCAGGATATGCCACATGGCATGGTCTATACAATAGCAGGATATGCCACATGGCATGGTCTATCCAATAGCAGGATATGCCACATGACATGTTCTTTATATACCATGATCTTTCACATAACATGATCTACCAAAAATCTATGGCAGTTTATTTTTTGATGACACAACCTGTGACATGACTTTGTCTATCCAATATCATGATCTGTTTGTCCGCTTCAAAATGTGTCATATGACAGAGTTTAATGATAGCCAATACATTATTTTCAAATTACAATATTGGGACCATCCAGTAAAGGGATGTTCAAGAACTTCATTTAATACAAATAAATCTCCATAGTAAACCAGTTAGGTGATAGCCTTTTTTCTGCCATTTTTACCTTAACACATGACCTTAACATTTTTAATTGTATAAATCAGTCACCAGAGTGGGCAAATTAGGCAAATTGTGTAGCCATTTTGTCTACCATTTTTATCTGATTTTTGTATGACCACTGGATGGCTTGAATGTTTTCTAATTGTATTGGGTCAGTGTATCTAATCAAGGATTCAAGAAGGTTTCAAGTTAAATGGTTTTATTGTATTTTTAATTGAATTAAGAAATTAAATTAACTGTTTATGCAAAGACCGACAAACAGTGACATGTAACCTCTGACACCTAAAGTTGTCAGCCTTAATTCAAACCTGGGCCGTATTCAACCAATTTTAAGACTCAAGTCTTAAAATAAAGAATATTCTTGAAAATGGCCGGTTCTAGTAGTATACTGTTCAATATGACAAGAAATTTAATACATTTAAATGAAAAATACTTCATTTCGAGCTATTTATTTATGACGAGCAAAATTTATAGAGCCTGTATATATTCAAACGTTTAATTTATTTTCCTATATGTCCAACATCTGTACCTTATTCTTTAGTCCGAGGTTGATGAATATGGGCTCAGCACTCCAACCATACAAGTACATTTTCCCATTGGTGCAAAAGGTAACAATGTGCCTTCTAATTTCAATGTTACATGGTACCTTTTTGCACCCAGGGGGCGATTCGTGGATTGTCTAAATCAGTGGGTTTAATTCCTTTAAATGGAGTAGGCCACAATATTTGTGTCTCTTTAATACCACATATCACACCGAGATTGTCAGTATTGATTTCAAAATATCCCCGAGTTACTTTAATGTCCTACAAATCAGGGGTGTTTAATTTCTTAAGTCTTGAAAGCCGTCTTTCTTTTATGGCCATCAAGGGTTGGCTTATATCGTTACATGGAGGGCTTCAATTATGTAACAGTGGTCCTGATTAAAACAATTAAAATCTCGTTAGTTTTTGATAACTGGAAAGAACTATGTGGGGTCTAGGTATTATAAGGTTATAGGCGTGCAAGGGAAGCTTTATGAATGAGGCTTAAAATTGAAGTTTGTTTTTTTAACGGTGTTCAAAGTTGGCATTAAAAATTGCAGTGTAAGGGTGTTCAATGGACATGTTGGAATAAAGTGAATAAATGGTGACATTTTTTGTATGTAATGAGACGGAGAGAACAAATATTGGAATAATGGATGCATTCACAGTAAGTTTGTATTTTTTCTTAGGTTATTAAATGTCTGTCAATAAAATTTGGGCCTATTTATGGGCCGTGAACAAGTTATGTTGGAGGTGTTATGTCAATATAACAAGATAAGGCTTGATCATTAATTATGTGTTTTTTTAATGATTTTCAAAAGTTTCCTGTCCTTTGCTGCAACTGTTTGACTGTATTTTTGGAACTAAGAACAAATTTGTATCAGTTTAATGTGTGCTAGGAATGTAGTTATTTGTTTGTTTTAAACATAATATTACTAGGTGAATTTTGAAGGAACAATTTAATCAAAGTCATTCATTACTAATATGTATGTTTGTGTCAAGTGATGTGCTTAATTGTACACTTCAATCAAGTTCCATTGGATAATAGTTTAAAAATGTTCAATAATTGTATAGTTCAGAATGTTATGTAGTTTTAAATATTTTATATTTAAATAAACAATAATTGTGATTGAGAGAAAAACGTATACATACAATACTATCAATGTATGGAAAACTAAATTAAAAGAAACCAGTCAGTCGATCACTCGTTGAATTGAAATTAAGAAACAGTTTGGGATCAGAGAGTAGTTCAAATAACACAGAAACACAGATCAAGTGTCATTTAACAATAACTTTCACATGAAAAAATGTGTGTTTGCAATTTGATTAGATGTGCTTGATATACTATGAGAGATTAAATTTTAGCAGGGTGGTAAGGTGCCTGTCATAACTATGGGCTTTCACTTGGAATGCTCAGCCATTCCCTTTCACTTGCAAGTGTTTTTTGGGTCATAATTTAGGATGAAAATAAGTCCCATTGCCAATGTCAAAAAGTATATATTTTTTTCCAAATGACTGCCTTAAATTCCCAATTGAAGGGTTCATAATAAAAAGATGAAAAATTAATTGTAATTTAAATACAACGTTAAGATCATTTCCTCATCAAGCCCTATGGATTGAACCTTAGTAAATATAACACTTTAATTCTCAATTTTGAAGTATTTGTTAGCAAAAATAAAAGAATCCATCATCCACAATATCAGCAAAAAACATATGAGCCATGCTCTGTGAAAAAAGGGGTTTAACGCATGTGCATAAAGTGTCGTCCCAGACTAGCCTGTGCAGACTGCACAGGCTAATCGGGGATGACACTTTTCACTTTTATGCTATTTTTCGTTTAAAAAAAGTCTCTTCCTAGCAAAAAATCAAGTTTAGGTGAAAAGTGTCGTCCCTGATTAGCCTGTGCGGACTGTACAGGCTAATCTGGGATGACACTGTACCCACATGCATTAGACCCACTTTACTAACGGCTTTATAGTTTAGACATACTTTTGTCAATCAGCAAATACAAATGCTTGCGTAGAATCACAGAGAAAATAAATATTTCAAATATAGAGCCTTGCTCTGGGACACAGGTCTTAATGCTGTGCGTAAAGCCCAAGTCTCACTATTGCCGGTAGAGCCCCGGTCCATCCCGGTTTGCTTACGCCGGTCGACCGGCAAGAACCTGGATGATTGGTAGAAATTTGTTAACGTGGTCACACTATTTCCCGGTGCTGCCCCGGTTGAAGCCAGTCAACAACCCGGCAGAGTCCCGGTCAACCCCAGACTGGCTACAGTTTTTCCCTGTGAAGCCCCAGCCCCCAGTTTATGTCGGTTGAGCCCTGGTGAAAGCCTGCAGAGCCCAGGTATACCGTAACTCCGCCGGCACTCACCGGGCTATACCAGCATCAGACCCTGGCAGAGCTACGGAAACACCCCGGTTTTACCCGGTTTAACTCGGTTGTCGCCGGTAATGCCCCGGCGAAGCCCTGGTGAATGTCGGTGACGTCCCGGCAGAGCGCCGGTTTACTTATGTACCATAGCTATGTCTTCCCCGGTGGAGCCCCGGTTCATCTAGGTAGAGCCCCGGTTCATCCTGGTAGATCCCGGATCATGCACCGGGGCTCCACCAGCATCATAGTGAGACTGGGCCTAAAAGTGTTTTCCCAGAACAGGCTTATTTGGGATGACACTTCCCTCTTTGTGGTATTTTTTCGTTTAAAGGGAGTCTCTTCTTATTAAAAATCCAGTTTAGGCAGAAAATATCATCTCTGATTAGCCTGTAATGATTGCACAGGCTAATCTAGGACAACACTTCACGCACATGCATTAAGCCCTGTTTTCCCAGATTGAGGCTCAATTCTAAATTAAGAGCTTTCGTAGTGTTAAGAAATCATTATTTGAAGCACAATATAATAAAAACATGTGACAGATTGTGAGTTTGTAATTTTTTACCCACTGTCTCAATAAACTCTGAAAGTAGGACACAACATGGGTCGACAATCCTGGTGTTATTTAACCCTTTCAGCGCGGGAACCAAATTTTAAAGGCCTTTGCAAACAGTTTGGATCCAGATGAGACGCCACAGAACGTGGCTTCTCATCAGGATCCAAACTGTTTGCTATTCTGATAGTATTCTTTGAAAAAATTAGAAGAAAATGCTAATTTTAGAAATTCTGCAGACGACATTTTAGCAGACGACAAATTTCCCAGCATGCAAAGGGTTAAGATTACTGCTTTGAATGTGTACTTTGTTGTCACCAAGTTTTCTTTTTATATCTCAACAAAACTTCACTTGCATGAGTATCAAAGCGTTGCAGGGGGTATCTGAGAGCTTTTTCCCCCATTTTTTCCCCATCAGTCGATGTTTTGTTTGTAGAATGAATGGGAACATTTTTTTATAAAGAGAGATACACGACACTTCAATTACTTCATGTGCAACATATTTTTCATTTATGATTTCGGGTTATCAATGTTACTTGTCATACAGAAGTATATATCAAAATTAAACCCATTCATGCCTAGCTTCCTGAAAAAAGGACATTGCAAACAGCGTAGACCCAGATGAGACGCCGCATAATGCGGCGTCTCATCTGGGTCTACACTGTTTGCTTAAACAAAAATTCTGTTAGAATTATTCTAAAAATAGAAATAAATATACCAGATATCCCTAATTTTGGAAATAACTTGATCCAATTTAGAAGGATGGGAGAGTCCACTGGGCATAAATGGGTTAATCAAACTATCAATATTATCATCAACTGTAGAACATTGATATCCTGCCATGTTGTCTCTTTCTTCACATCATCTGTTGGCAGATTAGCTGCATTTTTTACATTCCATGTTCCATTTTGGAGTCACTAGAAACATTGCTTCCATCTGTCTCCACATTTCTTAACTGGCGGCGCTCAATTTAAACATCTGTGTGTGTTATATTGGGATGGATAAATAATTGGGTTAAGAGTTATGTAATAGTACTTCAACAGTTTTGCGGCTATATACTTGTTATTCAATGAAAAAACAACTCTAACGTTTATGAATGCAATCAGAACATAAAATAAAAAACTAAATTTGAGAAAATCACCAAACTGAGGTCCATTCCAAGTTTGATATCTTATTCCAATTTCACATAATACATTTTTTGTGTACAGTGTAGCTTTAAAGGGACCTTTTCACAGATTTTGGCATGTATTTAAGTTTGTCATTAAATGCTTTCAATTGATAAATGTAAACATTGGAACTAAATAGCTCCACTAAAAACAAGCATAAAATAAAAAAAATAATACAAAGTAATCCACAACTGGGCTCAAACCACTGACCCTTGGAAAAAAAGCCTTGCCCTTAAACCACTCGGCTATCTTCAGGGGCGGATCCATGATTTCTGGTTAGGAGGGGCATTCAGGGGCGGATCCATGATTTCTGGTTAGGAGGGGCGGGATATTGAAAGATTTGCTGGGGGTCCAGGGGACCGCTAGGGCCCCTGGTGGGGGCAGGGCCAAGCCCTGCTTAGGTGTCCAGGGGGTGGAAGCCCCCCGGAAGCTCCACGATTTTAGTGATTTTGCAGGCTTTGACAAACACTTATCACACGGAATGACGTAATCTAGCATGTTATCCACGCGTGTGTTAAAACTGTTGACAGGCAATTCATGATAACAAGGGATAATGGTGATTTCTTCAGATAAGTGGGAGTATAAAAAAAGAGAATATAAAATGGCAAGTTTTATACCGTCTTCCCACAGCTTTGGGATAAAGCTAATTTGTCAAAGACTTCTGCATCTTCGCTCGTTTTGGCGTTGGCGCATCCATCTTTGTTGACATAAAATGCAGCAAAAAGAGAATCAAAGTCCAAAAAGAGGGATAGAATCGCAAAGTTTGACTTGAAAAATCAGGCAACAGAGAGTCTAAAGTGAAAACATTTAGCGATTGTCTGTGATTAGTGGGAAATGTTATATACCAAAAAGAAGAGAAATGAGTTTAAATAGGTGATTTAGATCTAGTTCAGTGTGAAACATCAAATGAATTGACTTTACTTTGAAGATTTTAGGGGGGGCATTTGCCGTGTCGGCCCCCCCCCCCCCCTCCCCCCTTGGAACCGCCTATGATCTTTACTAATATAGACAGTGATATATTTCTTACTATAAGCAATCCTTATCATGTCACAATATATAACGATAACAACAGAACTCTCCAAATTATTCAATCATTTCATGTTTGTAACGCTTTATAATTTTCAGTTTTTTAAATCGTCAAAAGATGCACGTCATGGATATTTTAGAGCATGATAAATGTTCAGTATTTACTGTTTCCTCGAAAATATCATAACTACAATGAACATTTGCGAATCTGAAACATTTTTTGTCAATTTTATCAATTTACCAAAACTTGAAAAGGTCCCTTTAAATTATAATGTAACAGACTTTAATTATGTTAAATTAAAAGTCCCTGATTGCTATCCAGCTTTTAATACCTGAATAAAGAAATATTTGAATTGAGTACAATATACCTGTTGAATGTTTGACCGAAATAACCCGAAGTCTTTTGGTTTAGATCAACCCAATAAGATTTTGTTAGCTCATGATATGAAATTTAATATATTGTGATAACATGAAATTGGATCTTGAGTTTTTGATAGAGGGGTGTGTTTCTGATTGATCTTTGGGGTGACCAAATTATTGAGCTTTTAAAGGGAATTGTTCACAGATTTGCATATTTCTACAAGAAGTAATGTATTTATATACACAACTGTTATATTTCAAATAATCTAACATTTTTATAATATCAAGAATGTAAATTGAATATAAAAAATAGCCTCAGAAGGCAAGTCCTTTGTTAACAAAATCCAACAGGGTCATATCAGGACGGTTGGAAATAAGTAGTCAAACAGTCCTATTATCTTAAAGGGATCTTTTCACGCTTTGGTAAATTGACAAAATTGAAAAAAGTTGTTTCAGATTCGCAAATTTTCGTTTTGGTTATGATATTTGTGAGGAAACAGTAATACTGAACATTTACCATGCTCTAATATAGCCATTATATGCATCTTTTGACGATTTTAAAACCTAAATATTATAAAGCGTTGCAACGCGAAACGTTTGAATAATTTGGAGAGTTCTGTTTTTGTCGTTAAATTTTGGGAAACTACGAAGATTGCTTATATAAGGTATAAAATACGATTAGTATGTGTACTCGGCGGAATAGCTCAGTAAGTAAGAGCGTTTTTACTTCAGGACTCTGGCAGGACTCCAGGGGTCACTGGTTCGAAACCTGCTCCGGGCAATGTTCTTTTCCTTTTTTTTAATTTTATTCTTGATTTTTTACTGGAGCTTTTACGATCCAATGTTTACATTTATCAATATAAAGCATTTAATGAATAAGTTAAAAAATGCCAAAATCTGTGAAAAGGCCCCTTTAATGGGAAATTTTAAGTGGTCAGTTTTACAAGAAAATATTCACAGTGAATAGGTTTGTCATCAGAATGAAGAACGATCAAGACTTGCATGGTTTGTACTCATCAAAGGATTATAAACAGGCAACGTACTAATTTTCGGTCAATAGCTTTTGTATCCACTAAACTGATAATTGACTGTCAGTTTAAACAAATCATGATCTGCCTTTAAACAATACTAATCAAGATATCCCTATATCACATGGCCATGAGATAAAATTCCTGAGTTTAAAATATACATTTGAGCACAATCTTTGAAAATTGGCCTTAATAAATGTGCGTAATTTAGTGTTGTCTCAGATAAGCTGCGCAGTCCACACAGGCTACACAGGGATAACACTTTCCGCCCAGACTTGACAGGCTACACAGGGATAACACTTTCCGCCCAGACTTGATTTTTGTGTAGAAGAGGCTTTCTTTTAACAAAAAAATCCGTAAAAGGTGAAAGTGTAGGCCATGACTAGCCTGTACAGACTGCACAGGCTAATCTGGGACCACATTTTATGCACATACATTAAGCCCATTATTGTCAGAAGGAGGCTTATAATGATCTGCCTTTAAAAAAGACTAATCAAGATGTTCCTATATCACATGGCCAGTAGATAACATTCCTAAGGATATAATGTGCATTTATGGTGTACAAAATGCCATTTGACCCTTAAAATGATCAATAAATGCTGATGCAGAAACATGTCTCCTGTAGTGAATGAGGAATATTAATGATAAGTTAGTTTGTAATGTTAATGTGATCTTATTTCTGCATTCTTTTATTTACCAGTCTTTAAAGGGAATAATGTTACGTCAAAAGGCCACAGAACGAAGCAGTTGTTTGAAGTTTTAGTATTGCTTTGTTTTATGTGTGTTCAAAAGGTCCCATTATAATTGCTGATTATAATGCACCATGTGATAGCTGATTGTATACTTAAAAAACACTTAACACTTTATAATCAACACTGTTTTGTGTGTAGTCCATATAATTTTTTGCTCTGAAATTCAACTTGTTACATTGGATCTTTGGTGATAGTTGATATTTAAAAGATTTTTCTGGAGTTACACTTTGAATGTTCACATTTCTTGTATGATGAAAATTTGGTTCCACACTGCAACAGTGAAGTTTGGAGTTCAGACCAAACTCAGGGATTAAATACGTTTAAATATTGGAAGTATAATGGTATTTACATTTGGCTGTCCAAGAATACATTTCTGCTTGCTATCATTTTATTAACAAAAATTGAGATGTGCTATGGAAATACTGGGTTTAATTAATGTTTGCTAAAAGTTATCCCACATAAGCCTGAGCAAACTGCTATGGCAAATCAGGGACAACATTTTCCGCCTAGACTGGATTTTCATTTAGAAGAGATACATTTCTGTTTGTTATGATGCTATAATTTGTTGATTTTGGGGCAATTGAAAGCGAAACCTTTACCTTGACCTAATATTGACTAACCTTCATAACCTTTGACCCTATAACAGGTTGGAGCATAAAATTGACCTAGATCTTATTTTGAACAACCTTCATATTACTCGTTCCATGACATAAAGTGGGGGATGAAAAATCATTATCAAATATCTGTTTGTTTTCATACTTTAATAATTATGTAATTTTGTTGATATTGATAGAATAACCTTTACCTTGACCTTTTTTGAACTGACCTTTATAACCTTTGACCCCAGGACATGTTGGAGCGAAAGATTGAAGATCTCAGTAGGCAGCTCGCAGAGGAGCGACAGACCTCGCGCCAAAACAAGATGGCCACCGTACGTCTGCAACGGGAACTGGCTCGGGCAAAATCACCAGGAAAATCTGCACCGGTGAGTGGAACATTGTAGAATGGTTGCACTTTAGAGTCGATAATTTATTTTTATGAAGTGATTTTTTGGGGGTTTGGGTGGGGGAAAGTGTCTTACATTGCCTTAAAGTTGTGAGAATGTTTGTTCTCAAAATAAAAACACTCGAAACTAACATCAGACTAAGTGAATGTTCCATTATTTAACAACACATTTATTATATAGGAGAGCATTTAAGCATTGTCTAGGAAAACTGGGCTTAATGCTGTCTGCACAGGACTTTATGGTATATTTTGTTCCCCATATGGTATATTTTGTTTGAAGAAAGTTTCTTTTAAGCGAAAATCCATTTTAGGTGGAAAGTCTCTTTGTTTGATGGAATATTCTTTTAAGTGAAAATCCATGTTAGGCGGAAAGTGTCATCTCTGATTATCCTGTATGGTCTGCACAAGCTAATTTGGGATGACATTTTACACACATGCATTAAGCCCCATTTTCCCAGAGTGAGGTTCATTATATTAAACAAGACATTTAAAATAAGAGCATTTTTCTTAATGTCTTCAAATACAAGATTGGCATTTACTTTCTCAAAGCCTGATACACTGGACTGTTGAATATAATCTCAAAGGAAATAAATTGACACAAGTAACTGATGGCAATCAAACCTTATTATATAAATCCTTATTTTTTTAGAGAAATCTCACAATTAAGCAGGGTAAACATGGGTCTCAAGGGGCTGAACTCTTACCATCTTCCTTCCAAGACAGGCTTTTTACCCAGAGTTATCTTTTCTTGCTTGAGTTGTCTGCTTTGATGGAGAAATAGCTACTGTTACATGGTTTTGTTAAGAAATAAAAGTCAAGGCTATCTTGTTAATTAGACTTGCAAAGAACATCAGTTGAACAGTGTTTTTCTATTTTATTAATAGATTGCTTGAAAATTTAATTGATAGGCTTTCGATGCCCTTGAAAAATGCCAAATATTATCACTTCTTACCGGTACTTAAAAAAAATGTACTATACAATATGTACACATGTGGTTCTCATAGTGCTATCTCAATGTTTGTGTGACAATTAACATTAAAGGTAAAAGTATGTTTCTCGGTTAGCCAGGTATAATAATAAAAGTATGAATCAACAAATCTAGGTTAATATAATCAGTAACATGTGGTAATGCCTTCTTTCCATTTTAAATGGACTTTTCATTCACTATGCACATGACGAAGTCCGGAATGCGATTACATATATGGTTATGTCATTGGCTTAAAGGAGCCATGATTTGGTATTTGTTTCAATCGCAGATGTGACAAGATTGTATAATAATAGAGATTTACACATGTGATTAAGGACTGCAAAGACTGCAGAAAAGAGTCTTATTTGATTTTTACAACTGCAACATGCTGTTTGTGTGTTTTTAGTTTGAATCGTTAAATGCCCTTGTGAGCACACATTGTGGACAAATGTACGACAAAATGAGGATAATTAAATTGCCTTGATTGAAAAGTTGTTTCATACAATTCTTGAAAGGTTTTGGGTCACAGATTACAATAATTACCACTAACTATTTATTTGAAACATGATTACGACTTGACAAGTGCCTACAGGCGTGCCACATGTCCAGGCACAGTCTGGTTTCAGTCTTCCTGTCCGGGGTCAGTCTAAGCTCATTCATGGCCTTGTCTAAGCTCAGACCAAACTCATTCCAAGCTTAGTCTGTTACCTCAGTCTGGGCTTAGTCTAGCCACAGTCTGAGCTCAGTCTTTGCACAGTCCAAGTTCAGTCCAGGCTTATTCTGAGATCAGTCCAGGCTAAGTCAAGGCTCAGTCCAGGCTTATTCTGAGATCAGTCCAGGCTAAGTCAAGGCTCAGTCCAGGTTTATTCTGAGATCAGTCCAGGCTAAGTCAAGGCTCAGTCCAGGTTTATTCTGAGATCAGTCCAGGCTAAGTCAAGGCTCAGTCCAGGTTTATTCTGAGATCAGTCCAGGCTAAGTCAAGGCTCAGTCCAGGTTTATTCTGAGATCAGTCCAGGCTAAGTCAAGGCTCAGTCCAGGTTTATTCTGAGATCAGTCCAGGCTAAGTCAAGGCTCAGTCCAGGTTTATTCTGAGATCAGTCCAGGCTAAGTCAAGGCTCAGTCCAGGCTAAGTCAAGGCTCAGTCCAGGCTTAGTCTAACCTCAGTCTGAGATCAGTCCAGGCTAAGTCAAGGCTCAGTCCAAGCTTAGTCTAACCTCAGTCTGAGATCAGTCCAGGCTAAGTCAAGGCTCAGTCCAGGTTTATTCTGAGATCAGTCCAGGCTAAGTCAAGGCTCAGTCCAGGTTTATTCTGAGATCAGTCCAGGCTAAGTCAAGGCTCAGTCCAGGTTTATTCTGAGATCAGTCCAGGCTAAGTCAAGGCTCAGTCCAGGTTTATTCTGAGATCAGTCCAGGCTAAGTCAAGGCTCAGTCCAGGTTTATTCTGAGATCAGTCCAGGCTAAGTCAAGGCTCAGTCCAGGTTTATTCTGAGATCAGTCCAGGCTAAGTCAAGGCTCAGTCCAGGTTTATTCTGAGATCAGTCCAGGCTAAGTCAAGGCTCAGTCCAGGCTTATTCTGAGATCAGTCCAGGCTAAGTCAAGGCTCAGTCCAGGTTTATTCTGAGATCAGTCCAGGCTAAGTCAAGGCTCAGTCCAGGTTTATTCTGAGATCAGTCCAGGCTAAGTCAAGGCTCAGTCCAAGCTTAGTCTAACCTCAGTCTAAACTTTGCTGTAGAAGCAGGACCTGTATTTACAAATTTCCTGGAAGAAAACCTGAGACAATACCCCAATGTCTTAAATTTCTTTAGATTTTTGCTAGTTCATTTACAGATTAAATCAAAATGATTAAAATAAGTAAATATTGGTAAAAATGTTTATAAATTCACCTTTTGTAAGCAGATAACACTTGATTTTGCAAAGACCGTGTGATGGTAGCTTTTACTTGAAATACCTTGTACGTTAAGATTTTTGGATACAAAAAATTATTATCTTAATGTGTTTGTGCATTGGAAACTGTCATGTTTGCACTCTAATTTTGTTCTACCTAGACATGTTTTGGTCAACATGCAGCTTTCATATTTAATTTCATATTTTTTAAATGCTGAAACATGTTTTATTTATAATTTTTATCAACAAACTTGTAAGGTATGCACACAGCAACTGAAAATTCAATTTGCATATGTCTGGAACGTTCCAGATTTTTATTATAAATGAACAATTATATTTGCAATAATTCTTTTTTAGTCATTTTTATAATGTTTTCTGCAATTAGGTGCTTTTTCTTCTTTGTCAGGTCATTTACAACAGCTTGCTTTGTTTCTTTTTGATTTTGTAATCATAAAACTTGTCTTTATGCAGCAACAGGTTTCATTTTTAGTTTGGATGCAAAATGTTGACAAAGCATCTTTTACTTTTTGTATCCCCCATTGTTCCAGTATTCAGATACTGTTAGCTCCAAGCTGCCTCAAGGGGACACAATTATAAGGGACAATGCGGTTGATGAAGGGATCCCATTAGTGATGTCTGTAACCCTTAAAAAGGACTGTCAACTGGGACTGCTATTGATTTCCTATACGGTCCCCATATTGTGTTTTTAGGGCACAGCGAATGTTTTCTCCTTGTTTCTTGTATGGGTGATTGTTGATTGGCTTAAAACAGACAATTTAGACTGTTTTATATTAATGTTGCTTTTAAAATTAATTTTATTTGGGTCTGAAGTTAAAGCCCCATAAACACTAAAAATTCACTAATATTTCGCAAATATTTAGAAAAATAAAGTTAACAAATAAAAACTCAGTGTTCGGTATAGCAATAGCCAAAATTTCAACGCTTTTGTGGTATGGTAACATTATAGATTTAACGAGATACAAAATGCTTGTTTTTATGTGCCGCAATATATTCCATGTGAATTTCCCACGACGATATCCGAACAATTACAGCCAACATGAGATTAGTTTCGGGCAGCTCATGAGAACTATGTTGTGCTTCAGACCCTTTTAATTTATTTTACTAAATATTTATGAAATATTTGTTGATTTTGAGTCTTTATGTGGCTTCAACAGACTGGTACCTTAACTGGTCATAAGAGTTTTGAGCAGCCAAGCCCAGTTTGTTTTAAACCTATTCATTATTTCTAGATTGTTTTTAACCTATTCATTATTTCTCGATTGTTTTTAACCTATTCATTATTTCTCGATTGTTTTTAAACCTATTCATTATTTCTCGATTGTTTTTAACCTTTTCATTATTTCTTGATTGTTTTTAACCTATTCATTATTTCTCGATTATTTTTAAACCTATTCATTATTTCTTGATTGCATCAAATGCCAAAGGCTTATTGAGACACTTTTAATTCCATTTTCTGGGAAAAACCAGTTCTTGGAGTCATCTTTAGAATGCTCTCACACAAGGGTTAGGTTCAACTAATTTAGCTGGATAGGTATGTGAAATAAATAGAGGCTATTTGTTGGATTTGGTGGAATATTGATTTTAATTTACGAATGATCATGGAAAATGATATTTTTACGAGGGATCACATGTTGCTTCCAAACTAAAAATGAATCCAGCATAGTTTCTTTTTATTTTTATAAACATTCAATGCATTGTAGTCACCCTTTGGGTCAAGATGGGGAAACCAAGGATATCTAAAAATAGTTCCGGTAAAACAATGAAAATTATTGATTATTTTCACTGTCATTTTTCACTGTTTTAAACACTGAAATATCACCTTCAATCAATGCTATTTCTCTATAAACCACCGGATAGCTTAAAATAAAATTTGAGATTTGTTAATAAAAAAATATTGTTGTCTGGAAATCTTCAACAAGGAATATAAGTCAGTCATTTGAGATAAAAAAAGTACTTTTTATGATTGGGCATTGGGAGCATACTCTGCCCCAAAGTTGACTTGAAGAACAATGAAGATGCTGTTGTTGTGAAAGAAAACCTCATCAACAAAGCAACAGATATTTCTTTTTTTTTTTTTTGGCCTTTAAAAAAAGCTTCATTATGAAAGTATCGGGTGTATAGGGGACATGTGACAAAGGCATGCTGGGGGAATTATCTCCAATTGAGGCAAGATAAATTTTCATTCATCCCCTATTCCATAGAAATAAATCAATTCAAGTTTTAACACTGATCCTGCAGTGAAGTTAGGGGCCATTGTGAGATGATCGGAAATGGAGTCTGACCCTGTGATCACAGGATGCAGTTTAACGGTCCTGTAAACTGACACCTGATGCATCGTTGGACGCCAATAGGGGACACACCTTGGTTGGCGTGTGCACAGTTGGGTTAATTGAGATTTCAGCTGTTGTCAGTTTAGTTTCTTTGGAGACAAAAGCGTTTTGGTGTAAATGTAGATGATTGTAAAAAGTGTGTAAAACAATTTTTTTATCAGGACTTTTTTGGATTATAAATGATTTTCATTCAGAATGAAAGATGCTGTGGTATGTACTTTTTTGTTGTTGATTGTGTTGTTGCAGCCTGTTTTACCCATTTATGCCTAGTGGATTCTCCCATCCTTCTAAATTGGATAAATTTATTTTCAAAATTAAGGATGTCTAGTATATTTATTTCTATATTTAGAATATTTCTAACAGAAATTCCTTTAAGCAAACAGCACAGACCTGGATGAGACGCTGCATCATGCAGCGTCTCATCTGGGTCTATTCTGTTTGCCAAGGCCTTTTTTCTAGACGCTAGGCAGCCTGTTTAATTTATGTTATGTCAAATAAATTGCTAATTTCTTAAAATTAGATCGCGTGTTTTAAGTGGACATTGCTGGAAGAATATTAAAATACACTTTGTGTACTGAAGGTTATCACAGAAATAAAAAAAAAATCAGCCGACAAAACGGAAAAATATAATGAAAAACAACAACAATCTCTTCTTATGTTATAAGAGCACATAAATATTTATAAAAAACAAACACAAGTATATTAATGACATGATTGTTTTGGAAACCTATTGAAGTTTGGACATTCTCAAGTGTATGCATGATAGAAAATTAAGTTTTCAATTGATGATTGAAGAACTAATTAGTCGGGTTTAAAAAACATGATTAATGGATTTGATTTGCAATTTAGGATTAAGTATTATATAGTTTAAATTTAAGAAGATTTTGGTTTAGGACGTGCCTTTATGTTATTAATTTATAATTGCTGGTACTTAAGTTTGTGACAATAATTATACAAAGCAGATTAGTACTTTTAAATACACATCATTATTATCCCTGATTTTTAGTTTGAATGAATACACTCCTAAATTCTTTCTTGTCCTAGATTAACCTGTTGTATTAGGATGTTCTCTTTTTATTCTCTGCGGATCATGCTGAAGTTCCCAAAAATGTAACAATATGGAGATGAATTTTCAGAATTGTGTTTTCATTTATTTTCTGTTGTTTTATTCTTATGATGTGATCAAATATTTCTCTAAGTGTATACTTTATGTTCTTAATTAGCCAGTCTTTCGACATTTAATTCCTCTACTTTATCAATTATTGTTTTGATTATAGTTTATCAATTAAATGACTCTAGATTATCAATAATTGCGTACTTTGTAGCCCACATGAAACATGTATTCATCATTTAACAAAAAAAAAGAAAGATCACCCAATTTTTTTTTAAATTTGTACTTTTATTAGATTATAACAAAATCTTATATGAATAATATTTATGTTTACCCATAAAATAAAATATAACCATGTTGAAAGGAATGATCTAATAAAGAAATTTTAATTAAGCAATTTAAGTTGTCTTCAGTGGATCTGTACAATTACTTCAATAATGACCAAAAGTCTGTTCTTGTTTTACCCCAAATTAGTTTTCTTACCCCAAAACAGTTTTTCCTTAACACAAAACAGTTCTTTTTTTAACCCAAATGAGCTTTCTTTTAAACCTAAATCAGCTATTTAACCCAAATAAGCTTTTTTAAACCCAAATCAGTATATGAATATCATGAACTCTTGAAAGACATGAGAAATGATACTTAATGGTGAGTTATAACAACCTCACATAAGGTATAAAGCAAGCAAACATGAGTTATCACAGCTTCACATTAGGTGCAGAGCAACAAAACGACTGTGATGGATCAGTCCCCTGTATGTGGAGTGATTAACAATTATTTGAAAACTCAATTATCCACAGCATTCGTTTTCCTTTGAAATAAACCAGGTAGGTTTTCAATGTTCATTTTTACTGTGGGAAAATGGCATCTTTCCAGATAGCTCTTATGTTCTCAGGGGTACTTACATCATAAAATGGTGAGAGAAATTGACTCAGGTGTAAAACAATCAGTCTTACAAAGAGTTATACCACCATTGCTTTTCTTTATTTATTTCCTATGTATTGCTAGGTACACACAGAAACATATGTAACAATATGAGTCAGCTATATTCATTCCAATTCTTTACAGGCATGTAAAATGCCCATGTCCATATTGTGTAATTACAAGGTGTTCACTGCAATTTTGCTCATCTGTATTGGTCAGCAATTCTTGATAAGCCCCAACTAAAGGCATGGAGTACCATTTTAAAACTTAAAATTTAAATAAGTTGGCACAAGAGATTGCATGATGAGACAAAATGTAGTGTGTGAGAACCAGACCACTAGGCCCAAGGTCAAAGTCACGCTTCAAATTGTCAAATTGTGGAAATTTGTTCTTCAAACATTTTCATCAACTTGCCTTAAGAAATCAGCATGACATTTAGGTCCAAGGTCAAGTTCAAAGTTCAAGTTTTGGAAATTTATCCTTGACACGTTGTCCAGAGCATATTACTGTGTCCTGAGCATTGATGGATTTTCTAATAACCAGAGAGAGTGTCACATGCAAGAACCAGCTCACTTTATTCAATAGGTCAACATCACAAATCAAGGTCAAAGGACAAAACAAAGTCTTGAGAAAACGAAGGATTTTAATATACTTACAGTAGTTTTTTTATGTCAAAGATAAAAAAAGAGAAATCAAATAGAGATTTTGTCCTATCGTATCCTGAAAATCATTTTACTGATTGGTATCATTGTGCAATCTTGTTAACCAATTTAGAGCACAGGAAACAACCAAGCTTCACATTTAATTAATTGAACTGCACTCTGCGAAAACCAGGCTTAATGCTTGTGCGTAAGGAGTTGCACCAGATTAGACAGTGCAGTCTGCGCAGGCTAATCAGGGATGAGACTTTCTGCTTGTATGGCAGTTTTGGTTTAAAGGAAGTTTCTTCTATGTGAAACTCTAATTTAGCCAGAAAGTGTTGTCCCTTATACGCCTGTGCGGATTGCACACATGCATCAAGCCCCATTTTCACAGAGCAAGGCACATTATAGCAGAAATAGAATGCTTGCTGCAAAATTATTGAATTTGCAGGTGATGAATGGGTGCACTATTTCAAGGTCTTGTTTGATTTGTACTTGAGTGATGTAGAATCTTCATAATTGATTGATTTTCACTGCACACTTTCGAGCTTGGAAACTTTTCTGCAGCTACCTGTACTCAAGTGTCCTTGGTTATGTCAACCAATCAATAGTGAGTAGTCAACTGAGTCACCGGGTGGTTGTCGAGGTGATTGAATGCAGTCACAATTATTATCTGCCCCTGGGCTAAGGGAGCCATATGGTTGCCATGGAAACAAACTGAAGCATTTTGTAGAATGGTGTAGTTGGTTGTAATGATTTCAAACATGTTTACATTCTTTTTTTTTTCTTTTTTTTATTCAATCCATCAATACAAATATTAATTAGTTTATAATTTTAATTAAAACATATTTTCATACGCTTGATTATAATAAAAAGCCTTTTTTCGTATATAGATACTCTCGGGGCTTTTTGTGGGAAGAACCAGTACCTGGTATTTGGTGTCGAATAAAACTAATATACTTGGCCAACAGTAGTAGTACTAATAACTGCATTTGCTTGACCAACAGAAGTGGTGCTAATTACTGAATTTGCTTGACCAACAGAAGAGGTACAAATTACTGCATTTGCTTGACCAACAGAAGTGGAACAAATTACTGCACTTGCTTGACCAACAGAAGTGGTACTAATTAGTTTATTTGCTTGGTCTCACATAGGTGGTACTAAATACTGTATTTGCTTGACCAACAGAAGTGTTACTAATTACTGCAAAGTACTGTATTTTCTTGGTCTTACAGAAGGGGTACAAATTACTGCATTTTCTTGGTCTAACAGAAGTGGTACAAATAACTGCATTTGCTTGACCAACAGAAAAGAAGTGGTACTTATTACTGCATTTGCTTGGTCTAACAGAAGTGGTAAAAATTACTGCACTTGCTTGGTCTAACAGAAGTGGTACAAATTACTGCATTTACTTGGTCTAACAGAAGTGGTACAAATTACTGCATTTGCTTGAACAACAGAAGTGGTACAAATAACTGCATTTTGCTTGGTCTAAGAACAGTAGCACTAATTACTGCTTGTGCTTGGTCTAACAGAAGTGGTACAAATGACTGCATTTTATTTTTTTAACAGAGTTGTACACACTACTGAATTTGCTTGATCTAATAGAAGTTGTACAAATTACTGCATCAAATTGCTTGATCGAACAGAAGTTGTACACATTACTGCATTTGCTTGAAATTCACAGAAGTTGTACAAATTACTGCATTTGCTTGATCTAACAGAAGTTGTACAAATGACTGTATTTGCTTGGTCTAACAAAAGTGGTACAAATTACTGCATTTGCTTGATCTAACAGAAGTTGTACAAATGACTGTATTTGCTTGGTCTAACAAAAGTGGTACAAATTACTGCATTTGCTTGATCTAACAGAAGTTGTACAAATTACTGCATTTGCTTGGTCTACTGCATTTGCTTGACCAACAGAAGTGGTACTAATTACTGCATTTGCTAAGTCTAATAGAAGTGGTACAAATTACTGCATTTGCTTGGTCTAACAGAAGTGGTGCTAATTAAGTAATTGCAAAATTGATGAAACCAAAACCTTTCATGTTGATACAGAACACCTTTCATGTTGATTCACACAAGTTTCATGTCTGACCATCATAATATGCCTAATTAATCGTAGCTAAGGATTGTTTATGTGAAAAAGAGGTAGCGTTTACGTGCTCCTGCAATGTAACACCATTGATGTAACCTTATCTACAAGTATTGCTCAAATGCTCCCTGCGCTTTAGTGTTTCTGTGCATGTTCACTTGCTATGTTGGATGAGTTGATGATGGATAACATTCTGGAAAAGTTCTATTGTCTCTTTTACAGGGATTTCAATTAAAACAGAATCCTGCATTTTTATCTGAGCATTTTGCAATTTTGTCACTTTTGACTCTTCCAAATTAACTTCCTTGCATCATTTTGATGCAAATGTTACCATGAAACTAACATAAAATGTATGTTTTATTATAGAAAAAGTTGTTTTTTAGTTAAGCAAGATATACTAAAAGTTATACAAAGCTATATTTGTAGAGCAATCAAATAATATCCACAAACAAAATATCTAGTGTTTAGTATTTTGACCCCTGAAAAGTTCATTTGACCCCTTAAAATTTCAAGCACAGGGTCATTTGACTACCCGTTTTCAAAAACTATTGAAATCTCTGCATTTAACAACAAATGACCGATCACTAATAACAACTATGGTCTTTGAAAATGAAAGGTATAGTTTACATAAAAAAATTGACTAAAACCTTCTGTTTACTTAATAAAAAAAAATTGAAATGTGATTAATAAACACTTTTTGTGTCCAAGTGGGGTCATTTATATTAGCTAAAATGTTTATAATTTAGATAGTGTTGTTAACAAATAATCTTTTTTACAAAACACAGATACTTTCTAATTGTAAACACTCCAACAAAATATGTCCCCAATTTAAAGATAATTATTTAAAATTTCATTTCATGCATGTACCACCTTGGCGAAATGTTGTTCATGATTTCATGAACATTTCAAGCCAATCAGGAATTGTTGATGAACCATTCTCAAAAAGTTCCTGATCTTGGTTCATGAACTTTTGGACATGAACTGTTCTTAAGACGCGTTCATGAACAGTTTATGAATTTTTGTTGAACACTTCAAAGTTCATGAACAGTTCTTCATCTAACCATAAATACTTAGTAATGAACATTTCATTAACAATTATTTCTGATGACTTTTTTGAGACAGACTTTGAGGATCCATCATGAATAATTCATGAATTCCTTTGTGCTACATGTTTCATAAATATTTTTGAAAGTAATATTGAAATGTCTAGCATACTAATCTTGTAGATATGTGAAACCTGTGAAGTTAGTATGAATATGCATAGTATTTTCACCAGTGTATGTAAGAATTTTAAGAACATTTGTACAAGAACTGTTCAAGAACTGCCTTCAGGAACAGTTCAATAACTTTTTAAGGACCTTTCCTGTTCTTGAATTATTCTTTAACTATTCTTGAACACTTTAAGAACTGTTTTTAACAACATGTTTCCTTCTGATGTTCTTAAACAGGTCTACACAATGTTTTTGAACATATGATGGACTTTTTAAGAATCCAATATGTTCTTAAAAGGATCTGTCATTGTTCTTGGAAGACTTAAAAGACAAGTTTAAGAACGTTTTAAGGACATCTTATTTCAAGAACAGTTTAAGATGATATCAAGAACTCAAACATGTACATAGCATTGCTGTTTTTACAAAGGAAGAATATTGTGTGCACAGGAAGTTGAAACGGAAGGCACATGGTTTATGTTATATTTGAAAATGTAAGTCTTTAATAAATTACCGGCTGAACTGATCAGCCATTGGTTCCATTTCAAGTTCTTTGCCACTGTAAGTGTAACCATTTCAGGGAAACCATTGATTAGTAAATGATTCTTGAACTGAAAATGAAACTATTCAAAATCTTTTTAATACATGAATTATTCATGAACATATAGTGCAAAGTTGTATTATGAAATTTAAAGAGTATTATCAAACCACTTGTATCTCAGTTATAAGTGTAATATTTAAATTATTGTTATATGTTGCTATCAATATGTTAAGTGCTAATACAAGACTTGTTTCTTCTTACCCTGACCTGTTTGTTGAGCTTTGGTAACACTTATGATAACCTTTGCATAAATTGACAAATTCTTGTTCATGAATAGTTCAAGAACACTTCATGCCACCTCAGTTTATGAACTCTTGAAGAACTATGGTTCATGAACTATTCACTGACAGTCCATGAACAGAAAATGAGCCATTGAAAAATAAAAGAAAAATGTTCATGAACTGTTCACGATCAGCAAAACCCTGAAGATTTTTTCAAAAATTGTGTTGTTCATGAACTGTTCAAGAACACTTCATGTCATTGGTGTTCATGAATAGTTCATGAACATTTCATGCCATACTGGTTCAAAAATAGTTCATGAACACTTCATGCCATAAGGGTTCAAGAATAGTTCATGAACACTTCATGCCATTAGGTTTCAATAATATTTCATGAACACTTCATGCCATTAGTGTTCATGAACAGTTCATGAACTAAAATTTCAAGAACATTTCACAGACTTGGCTCATTTTCTGTTCACTGACTATTCATGAACAATTCATGAACTCAGTTCACGAACAGTTCATGAACAGTTCACGAATTATTCGTGAACTGCAGAACAACATTTCGCAGGGGCAATATCATTCAAAAGAAAAGAAATCTTTTAAGAAAATTATCTTTCAAGAAATAAATTGATATCTTAAAAGAATGAAACCTTGTCTTGCAGTTTCACTTAAATTATATGTAAATAAAGGCTCTTTTATTTTAAATCTGGCTATGGCCTCTCCGAGTTTTATAACACCGTATCAGGTATCATTTTATTCTCCATTAATGAAATATTTACTCGGATTTGGAATGTTATCAGATTGGATTGCATGTCTGGTTGGAATAAAAATCGAGTCAAAGGACCATAAGAGCTCCCTGTGTGTTGTTCTCTTCAATAAATGTTGATACTCCTGTAGTGGCAATTCAGAACTAGCTTTACCCATGTTGAATACTTTAAAATCATCTCTGCTCATTTCTGTGATTATTAAAAATGCGTTATACAATTACAAAAACACTTTATGGTTTCCTGTTATAAATTAGTATGCATGGTATAAGTAGGGTTTTACCCATGTTCTTTATTTGAAAAGTGTAAGGCAATATGTATGGTTTTAAGCATATTTACAATATGAATGAAACATTCCATAAAACCAGAAAGCGTCATCCCTGATTAATGTCTGTGCACACTGCACAATCTAATCTGGAATGACACTTTACTTAAATTATCAATGTATTAAGCCCAGTTTTTCTAGAAAGCCTCACAATTTTTATGTAATATCTAATTATAATACCTGTTATTTCCTTTTATTCATGGTTTCGAATCAAGTTCATGTAAACATTATTTAAGAAAACGTAGCAGGTCAATATTATAGTGCTATGTCTAAATTAATAGGAACATTTTACCATTATTTTGAGTCTATGCCAATATTTTCTGGCTAACATATTGTATAGCACTTTTGGGACCATTAATTACTTAGCACTTTATGGTGTAGAAATGCCTGCATTTCTTTAGTTTTAGCGACTATTTGACGCCTGTTGTTGTATATTACACATTTTCACATGATAACATTGGCAATGGCATGAGTAAAGCCGTTTATTACTCACTGAAGACTTCCCTATTCCAGTATTTACTTCCTCTGGCGTATATCTCGATTGTCTGTTTTTACAAGAACTGACTTAAGTCTTGTTTGCCAAAAATGTTGATAAGTGGTTTTGACTAAAGTTTGGAATTGTTTTTGGTGTGTTTTTTGTTGCTGAAAAATACTTAAAATTATGAATAAAAATGTTTTTAATATTATATTGAATTATGTTAAAATTATAGAGCTTATGAAAGAGATTGAACTAAAAGTTTGTTTATGTGTTTAAAAAGTTATTTATTTTATTTATTTTTTTTGACACCTTTATTGGGTCTCGATTGGTCATTGTTGGCTTAGGTACTACTTAAATGTACCCCGGGTACTCTTACGTATACTTACATGTACCCCGGGTACAGTAAATATACTAAAACGTACTCGGGAATTTTAACGCTAATTTTAACGCTAAATCGGTTGTTGTCTATTTTCTTAAAATTAATTATGTTAACATTTATGTCAATTTTCTGTTAAATGGCCTCTATATTATAAATACTCATACTCAGAAAGAATGTTGATGCACTTTTAGCTCGACTATAATATATGAAATATATATAGTGGAGCTATCCTACTCACCCCGGCGTCAGCGTTAGCGTTCACGTTCGCGTTAGTGTTGGCGTTAGCGTGCAAATGTTAAAGTTTGCGTACTACCCCAAATATTTCCAATGTCCCTTGACATATTGCTTTCATAATTTGCATGCTTGTTTACCATCATGACCCCAACCTATAAACAAGAGCAGACAACTGTATCAAGCATTTAGACAGAATTATTGCTCCTTTTATACTTAGAATATGCATATTATTGATAAATCTATGTTAAAGTTTGCGTACTACCCCAAATATTTCCAATGTCTCTAAATGACATATTGCTTTCATATTTTGCATACTTGTTTACCATCATGACCCCAACCTATAAACAAGAGCAGACAACTGTATCAAGCATTTTGACAGAATTATTGCCCTTTTTATACTTAGAATATGCATATTATTGATAACGTTTGCGTACTACCCCAAATATTTCCTGTGTTCCTTGACATATTGCTTTCATATTTTGCATACTTGTTTACCATCATGACCCCAACCTACAAACAAGAGCAGACAACTGTATCAAGCATTTTGACAGAATTATTGCCCCTTTTGTACTTTGATAATTGAACGTTTTGCTTACATTGCCATAACTTCTTTATTTATGATCAGATTTTATTAATACTTTCACAAAAAAACACTTACCTGAATAACACAATGGATTCCACCCAAACAATACCCCACGCCCCAACCCAGAATCATTGCCCCCTCCCCCCACCTCCCCCCCCCCAAAAATAAATTGTTTTCCCTTTTTTATTTTTTAAAGATCATCTTATAAATGACCACACCCCACATTAAACCCCCCTCTCAACCCCCCCCCCCATACCCCCCCATTTTTTTTTTCCTTTTTTTATTTTTGAAAGATCGTCTTATAAATGACAACACTCCACATTATACCCCCCTCTAAACCCCCCCTACCCCCCCCCAAAATTTTTTTTTTTTTTTTCCTTTTTTTACTTTTGAAAAATCGTCTAATAAATTATTGAATATGAACAATTTCTCCATGATGGCTTACGTTATACTGTCAAGCACTTGAATAGTCGAGCGCGCTGTCATCTGACAGCTCTTGTTTAAAATAGAAGTTTGTTTATCGTTTTAAGGCAATCAGTAGCACATTTTACGACATCAGATTTTGGGCTGGAATACAACTCGGGTACAGTCTTTAAATATCGACCGGGTACGTTTAAGTATATTAACTTAACCGTACCCAGGGTACATGTAACTATACTCAAGAGTACCCGGGGTACATCTAAGTAGTACCCGAGCCGACAATGACCAATCGAGCTTTATTGGGTGAATTAAAAATACACTTTAACTCTTTCAGTGCTGGAACTTTATTTTTAAGGCCTTTGCAAACAGTTTAGATCCAGCTGAGACACCACAGAATAAGGCATCTCATCAGGATCCAAACTGTTCGCTATTCTGATAGTATTCTTTGAAAAAAAAATTGAAGTAAATGCTAATTTTAGAAATTCAGCAGACGACATTCTAGCAGACGACAAATTTCCCAGCATGCAAAGGGTTATGAGATTGGGAATGGGGCTGACTTTGGATCCAAATTTGACCCATTTACACCTAGTGGACTCTCCCATCCTTCTAAATTGGATCAATTTATTTCCAAAATTAGCATGTCTAATATACTTATTTATATATTTTAAGAATGTTTCTTACAGAAATTCCTTCAAGCAAACAGCGCAGACCCTGATGAGACGCCGCATCATGCGGTGTCTCATCTGGGTCTACGCTGTTTGCCATTAGGCCTTTTTTCTAGACGCTAGGCATAAATGGGTTTATATGTATTATAATTAATTCTTTGACCTGTTTATCTCTGACCGTAGTCTTGGTGAAATAAAATCTGGTGTTTACATTTATGAATTTATGAATATATAAAGCTACCATGGCTGTATAATGCACTGTTTATTTGTATTTCTGAATGGTTCATGACCCATGAAACATGATTTGTATGAATCAGGAATGAAAGATAGTAGCCATAAAAACTGTAGTAGCCCCATAAATGGTCAGATAGGGAGCATGACCTTTCTACTGACTGATGGGTGGAATTGTGTGGCGATTATTTATGGGTCAGGAGCAATGGAAACACTATACTATAAAGGGTCAAATGGCAGACACCCGACATCTGTGGCACGCTTTAATTGCTCTGAAATGTAACCTTAATGGACTTCTTAAATGGTGGCCCATCAAACTAGACTGGGACGCATTGACTGTGGATGATTTACGAATTAAAGCAGAATAAATTTCACTTTGTGTTGTTCAAATTTATTTAAATATTGGTTTTATTATCGTAGATAACAAATGAAACGTAATTTATTTATTTATTTTTTTAAACAGAACGATATGAAAATTTTCTATGACATCATTATACGCAGTGAAATTTTACTTGTCATTAGAAAAAACAGAGATAATATAAGTTGTGCTCCGGGAAAACGGGGCGTAATACGTATGTGTTCGTTAGTGTTTCCCAACATTTTCTGCTTTTATGGAACTTTCAGTTAAAGGATTTTTTTCCTTATCAAAAATCCAGTTTAGGCCGTAAGAGCCCTCCCCAATTAGCAAAGTTTCCCCAGAGCTCAATTTTACTGGTCCTTAGAAAAACATAGAATATATTTCTAGTGTGGAATTAAAATTATCAGGGTTCACAGTGCAAGCCATAAGCCACATGCCTGTTCTGGAGCCTCAGTTTCTGTTTCAAATTACAGAATTAACCCTTAAAGCGCTGGAGCTGAATTTTAAAGGCCTTTGCAAACAGTTTGGATCCAGATGCGACGCCACAGAACGTGGCGTCTCATCAGGATCCAAACTGTTTGCTATTCTGATAGTATTCTTTGAAAAAAATCGAAGAAAATGCTAATTTTAGAAATTCAGCAGACAACATTTTAGCAGATGACAAATTTCCCAGCATGCAAAGGGTTAAGTATTAAATTGAAGGTAATATTTTTCAATTAGTTAATAGCCCTCCCACCTTGTTTTGCCCTTAATTTGACTTTAATTGATGAAATATCTAGCTATAATATATTGTTTTACATCATTTTTGTTGATGTCTTGTTATTTTGATTCAATTAAAAGTCAGTGTTGATTTCTCGCTTCAAAGGCATCATTTGTTTACACCTTGGAATGTTAATTAATGCTGATTAACCCTGATTGATCAATTGCTGCTCAATGGTTGAGATGGTGAATTATGAAATGCTATGAAAACTGTTTCGTAATTATAATAGCATTGCATGGTGTTGTTTAGGTTTTTGATGGTGGATGAAAAATGGATTACCTAATACACTGTAATCTAATGCATTTATTTTTTCTCCTGAAAATGATGGATGAAGATTCAGCTTTATGTAAGTAAAATAATGTTGTTGTGACATTTTTGTATTCGGTTGATAGCTTTTTAAATGAATAAGTTTGCAGGGGTTTTTCTGCCTATTTTGGGAAAAGGAGTCTGACCAAATTGGGAATTTTTTATGGACAAAATTGGCCATTTTGGGAATTTTTGCTTCAATGATAGGCTCATGTGGGAAAAAATTGTGAATTTATCATGCTTAAATAATTCAGTTGTTTAACAAATAAATTTGTTTTTATTTGTTATTTTGTCTTCTTTATATAAACAGATGCAATATTGGGCATGTTTAACATTAATTCAAGTACTGCAGTTTTGTTTTTCAGTTACAGTTACACTCTGAGATAAGAACTGAACAGTCAAAACCTTATAGCAGATATTTTTTACCAAAACAAACACTGGTTAGTCACACAAGTTATAAGACACTTCATTCTTAAAAAAAAAAAAAAAAAAAAAAAAAAATTGTTTTTTTTTCTTTTTGAAATTGGGATTTTTTTTTTTAATTTCGGTTTGGGATTGGGTCCGTTTGCTTTGGGAGTGCCCTTCGTTTTCCGGAGATGGCACTTTCCGCTTTTATTGCATTTTTTCTTAAAATGAAGTCTTTTCTTATTTAAATAAAAATCAGAGAGTGTATTTCCTGATAAGCCTGTGCAGCATGCACACGCTAATCTTGAACGACGTTTTAAGCACATGCATTAAGCCCTGTTTTCCCGGAGTGAGACTCACTTTATTTTGTATGAAATGTTGAAATGAATATGTAGGATACCATTTCCTAAAATAAACAATGTTTCCATTGTAAATAACTGACAATCTAAAGATTAAAATCAGATCTAAATATCTGCTTTCAATCTGTAAGAAAACCTGTGGTAGGTAGGAAGATTTCATGAAAGTAACAGAGATTGGATATCTGTCAGCAATGAAAATTTGTTGTTAAATCTGACACTTAAAACTGTTGATGGTAGGGGAGCTGTTGATGGTAGGGGAGCAGACTTTGCCATGTCATAGATAGGGCATCATCTATTAGCAGCTTTAAAAGCCAATGCCCAACAGTATATAGGCTAGATTATACCCAATTTGATTATTTGAGATGAGTCATGAAGTATAAGTGTCTGGTTAGGCTCACCTTTATCTGTGAGTTATGAATGAATTAGTTTAGTTATCAAAATATATCAGCGGCAGTAATCAGGAGTAATTCATTAGGTGATAAAACATGTGGTCCGGATTTGAGATTGTTTGAACTATCAACGATAAGATTAAGGTGTTGAAAAATAGCAAAAATGCGTGTAAATGTACTTAATGCAATCCATACTATGTCTTGATGCATATTTTGTAGAAAAGTGGTTAAGTTACATTGGAGATTTTAAAATCTTTCAGCACTTTAAATAGGGAAAATTTATACAGAAAAAAATACCATAATAACAGTTTAAAATGTTTGTTAGAAACTAAGTTTGAAATCCGCTTAAAGTAAGACTTCTGGATTCACACTTTTACAAGAAAAATATTTAGTAAAGAACATGATTGAAGTAACAAGATTTACTTTGCTTGAATGTTTAGTTAAAAGCTTTTCTTGTCGAAGCATGATGTCAAATCATGTCTCGTTTACAATAGGCTCCGCAATGTTGTTTTCACCATGTTGGCAATGGGGCCACGTCCCTTTGGATTGGGAAAAATTGCGGTGTTTTGACTAAAATTGGAAAAAAATGAATGTGGTTGTTTTGCTAACAAATGCTTCACAGAATGAAAGTGTTTCAATACTACACTTATTTAAGTTCAACTTATAGAGCTGGATTGGAAGTAATTTCATAGACTTTTTTTTAAAAACCTTCAATTTCAATTTTGGGAATTTTTAGGCTCACTTTAGGGTTTTTTAAATTTTTATCCATTGGGAATGGTGCCAGATTTGAAACCCAAAAAATCACGACTCCCTATGGTGACCCTCTTGGTAAACACAGTTGCTTGATAGTGGAAATGTGCCGTGCTCTGTGAAAAGGGGCTTTACTGCATAAAACATGTGCGTAAAGTGTCAGATTAGCCTGATATTTTTCTT
Source organism: Dreissena polymorpha (assembly GCF_020536995.1). Taxonomy (NCBI): domain Eukaryota; kingdom Metazoa; phylum Mollusca; class Bivalvia; order Myida; family Dreissenidae; genus Dreissena; species Dreissena polymorpha. The sequence continues at coordinate 27,202,497 of NC_068364.1, forward strand.
TTAAAGAAAGTCTTATCTTAGCAAGTTTATCTAGTTTAGGCAGAATTAGGGTTGTTGCTGTTCTAAGCCTGTGGGGACTGCGCAGGCTATTCTGGGTTGACACTTTATGAACATGCAGTAAACCCCCTTTTCAGAGAGCATGTCTCAAATGCATCATTTTGTCAGGAATGGAATTCCTTGCGAAACTTTCATGGAACTGTTCATGAGCAATAAATGACTGATGTGTTCATGAACTTAACCTTAAGTGCATGATTTCATCAACTAAAGTGAATGATATAGTGGGCTTAATTGCAAAAATTGTTCATGAACTATAACAAGTCTATTTCATGAACTGGGTTATTTTCAAGAAATGTTAATGAACCATAGTAAGTGTATTTCATGAACTTGTTCATGAACCTGTTTGTGATTTAGTTTGTGGTCTTCTTAATGAACTTTAGTCATACATTGTTCAATCGGAGTACAAAAGAAATACATTGGTCCTAATTGTACATTGTATTATATATTGCATTATATGTGTCTTGTTCTGAGAAAACTGGGCTTAATTCATGTGTGTAAAGTGTCATCCCAGATTAGCCCGTGCAGTCCGCACAGGCTAATCAGTGACGACACTTTCCGCTTTTATGGTATTTTTAGTTTCAAGGAAGTCCCTCCTTACCGAAAATCAAGTTTAGGCGTAAAGTGTTGTCTCTGATTAGCCTGTGCGGACTGCACAGGCTAATCTGGAATGACACTTTATGCACATGTATAATGCCCAGTTTTATCAGAACAAGACACATATAATATACTTGAAATTAAGTCTAAAATAATTGGGCCGTGCTCTGTGAAAAGGGGTTTTAATGCATGTTCATAAAGTGTTGTCCCAGATTAGCCTGTGCAGTCTGCACAGGCTAATCAGGGACAACACTTTACGCTTAAACTGGATTTTTGCTAAGAAGAGACTTTCTTTAAACAAAGAATACCATAAAAGCGGAAATTCTCGTCCCTGATTACCCTGTGTGGACTGCACAGGCTAATTTGGGACAACAATTTACGCACATTCATTAAACTCCCTTTTAACAGAGCACGGCTAAATTATATATTGAAACCTCTTTTGTTGATTGCATGCAACATAGTCAGATTTTCATGTTGTGAACGCTGCAAAAATACTATTCCAACATTTGCAATCAGGTCAAATTTTTAATGGAAGAGAGTGGATGGGTTAAATTCAGCGTGAGGTTCCAAGAAATTAAGTCTTCATTCTCCGATGATTTCTGGGGTTGTCGGAAAGCTTGTTTCATTAGAATCAAGCTTTTGTAGGATAGAGGGCTGATCATATTTTGTGACCTTCCCTACATGTTAATGAGCCGAGAAGATTATATAGGTCCCTTATAATAACGGTGTAATAAGAAATTCTGTACGGATGAAGGAATCCACTGAGATTATGAGTATTATGCTCTGTTGAATCTTTTTTTGTGGCGCTGTCTAAATATCTCATAGTTTGTGGTTTGAGTTCAGAGCAAATGCAAAGGCTGCCTGCATGCAATATGTCATAGATAAATGTGTTTATTGGTACTTACATTTTATGCAAACAAGATACTTCAAGTTTTCAGTTTCAATTTAATATGAGGGGGCCGCTCTGCGAAAATAGGGCTTTATACATATGGGCTGTGCTCTGTGAAAAGGGCTTTTAATGCATGTGCGTGAAGTGTTGTCCCAGATAAGCCTGTGCAGTCTGCACAGGCTAATCAGTGTCGACACTTTCCAATTTTATTATACGTTTTGTTTCAAGAAGTCTCTTCTTAGCAAAAATCCAGTTTAGGTGGAAAGTGTAGTCCTTGTTTAGCCTGTGTGGATTGCACAGGCTTATCTGGGACGACACTTTACGCACATGCATTAAACCCCTTTTTCACAGAGCACGGCTCATATGCATATGATGAATTAGTGCCAAAATGATTTGAACCTTGTTGGGCCTCACTGTAAAGCAAAATGTCAAGGTCAAAAGGTAAAGGTCAAAAGGTCAAGTTATAATCTTCTATTTATTATACCACACAATTTTAGTTTTATAAATGAAGAAGAACTTCTTACAAACTGATTAGTTTTCTGGGAAATAAAAACATGTGTTCATGTGTTAGAAACAGGGCCATGTTAATTATGAACATAATATGTAACAAAAGCTATATGAGTAGTTAATGTCTATCAAATTAAAAATCAAAATGAATCAATATGATTCATTTATGTTTGCTACTTTAAATGTGTTAACGAAAAAAGAAGTTGAACAGAAAATGTTAATAAGATATACGATACAATAAAATTGTTTTAATTCAATTTAAAGAGTGCACAATTTCAATATTCGTTTGCAAGCCTTTAGAGGACTCAGAGAAGTGTTATGTGTAATCTGAGTCATCTAGATGGATGCGAAAATAGCATGTCACCATGGGTTTAGAGGGGGGTATTGTTTAGCTGAGACCCTCTTTAGTGGGTAATGTATGTCCGATTTATGTAAAACATATTTTGTCATTAGGGCAGTGGACGTCGACTCTGATTTCCCGAATAAAGTGTCGGAGCAGTCTCCTCTAAGGCTCTTAATTTAAATCATTTTCTGTTGTGTCTCTTGTATTTGCTTACTTATAATGAGGGACGATATTTTTGTGGAATTTTTTATTTAACCCTTTCCTGACTAAGAAGCGAAGTGGAAATGGCTTTTGCAACCAGCATAAAACAAGAACAGCCTGCAAGCAACTCGCAGTCTGTTCAGGCTTTATGCTGTTTGCTGCTCATCAGTAACTGGTAATGAAGCCTTTAAAACTTGAATTTTGTAAGAATTAGGTATTAAATTAAATGAAACTATGTGAGGGACTGCAATGCGTCAAAATCTAAGTGGGAAAGGGTTTATTTAAGTCATTTCCTGATGTGTCTCTAATGTAATTGCTGCCTAATCAGGTACAACACTTTTTGTGGAATTTTCTGTTCAAAGAAAGAAGCTTCTAATTCAAAAGCCAGTCTATGCGGAAAGGGTCGTCCCAGATTAGTCTGTGCCAACTGCACAGGCATGGGTAAATCAGGGACGACACTTTAAACACACTGATTTAAAGCCTGTTTTTTCCAGAGCAAGTCAGACTCGATGAGTGTTTTTTTTCAAAGTGACACTTGATTTTAATTCTATATTAATTCAGTTATATTGTTGCAATGATTTGAGGAAATTTAATGTTTGTTTAACTTCCCCCTATTGCTGTTGTTGTTATGATTTGTATATACCTTAGTGTATCTTTTGTTCCATTTGTTACTCAGTTCATTGTGTTGCAGTGATAGAAAATTAGAAAATCATAATTATTTTAAATCAGAATTCCTTAAGCATTAATTAACTGTGTTTTTTCACAACTTCATTTATAATGCATTTTTACTTGTTGTATTTGTTCATCTTGACAAATTTCAAGTGAATTGAAACTTGCATTACTAAATGCATATCGTAAATGTAATTTACTTCCAAACTGGATGTTTCATTTGATTTTTTTTATCCTCAAATTATCATGAGATATTTTATAACAAGAATACATGCAAAACAAAAAATTGACAGTTTTCTTTCAAGAAAAAACAACAAAAACATCTACTTTCGAAATTGTTGTCTTATTCCAAATTCATATAATACAATGTTCAAAACAGATACCTGTTAATGTGATCTGAGTGTAATATTGCTTCTGTATATCACTTTTGAGGCAGTTAAAACAACTTACTTAATGCAGGTAACTCCTTACATTCTTTTTGATATTATTAACTCATGAATTGACATTTTATAAAAAAAATATTGACATTCTGCCATGTAAGGCTGCAGTAAATGTCTCTTATTAAAAGCAACTCAACTGTCTGTTATAGCTACAAATTGACAAAACGTCAATAAAGGTTGTACAAACAACTTTAAGCCAGCAAACTGCTAAATTTTCATAAATGTACTAAGCATAATGGTGGCTCTTACTTAATCTAATGAAGCGGTAATAATTAGTCTGGACATTTTTATGGGACTTTGGGATTTATTGGTGGACTGACGGACATTTTATGCCAAGTTTTATGCCTTTTATTTTGGGTTTAAATGACATAAATAGTTCTGTATTGTGTATCGGAGGGGAGGGGGGAGGGTTGTATTAAAGACAACCTAGTGTCCTACATTTGCGATAAGAGTGGTGTAAACAGTGTAAACATTAACGACAGAATGAATGGAGAACGATTGTGAATGAAAGTGATAAACATAACAGATGGCCACAAAGAAGATTTTGATGCAAATTCGAATATTTCTTCATAATGTTCAGATTGGATTGCTGTGATTCAAATGTCTCGCAAGTGGTAATGGCAAAGGAGTTGAAATATTTGAAATTTTAATGAGTGTTTCATGGTTATGTGAAATAACAGTGTTTCGGTCTAGACTGTGTCAGGAAAATTTAGTGGAGTTGACAAAAATATGTGTTTTTTGAAATTGTAAGAGTTCAACAACAAAATTAAAAATATAAACTTTTGAAAAGCTGATGGTAAGGTTGTGAACATTTGCTTCAGCTTGTTAAGGGTGTTAAAAATTATTTCTGGGAAAGACATTTTGTTATTGTTATAATTTTTCTTTCATTTAAAGTTCCTGATGAAAATGGATTATACATCTGTAAATTAAGGTTTTATTTGACATTTTTTTACTATCCTGCTAAGACACAAGGTCGCCGTGGTATAATGGATATGGTGCCTGCCTAGCAAACGGGAGGTCACGGGTTCGATCCCTACTGAGGGAGCGTTCTTTAATTCTTTAGCGTTCTCCCGAAAGACGTCAAGTACTCAGGTTCTAGGCCCAGGAAACTGGTTCGATGCTTTTCAATAAGCCTGAGGCTTTGGATGCAATTGAGCTAAAATAAATAGGTTTAAACTAACACTCAAATTGTGCAATTATCGATACTTATGTTGCATTTATGAGTGTTTGATTATGCAATTGTTCTATTCTATTCTATTAAAATGCCTTGTCAACTAGTTATTGTGATAGTAAAACATATTTATTATCAGATCTGGTTATATAATTGACATTATCTAATTTCTGTTGAATTTTAATGAGCTGTGAAAGTGCCTTGAGGCTGTTTAAATGCTTTTAAAAGCCTGTTTATTGCTATCTTAAAATTGTGCTTAAATTATATTAACAAAAAAATGCATTTAATACTGAACAGTATGAGAGATTGAAAACACAAATCTTCTGAAGCTTTTGGTATGTACACTTAGTCTATATGTATCTTGCTCTGGCAAAATGGGGTTTAATGCATATGTGTAAAGTGTTGTCCCGGATTAGCCTGGGCAGCCCACACAGGCTAATGAGGAATGACACTTTCTGCTTTTACAGCGCCCTCACACTACTTTGGGGGAAGGGGTCCGCAGCCCTTAGGAGGGGGAATTTTCGCGGCGTTTCTCTTTTTGGGGGATTTTTTTACTTACTCTCTCATTATTACATTTGTACATGTTTGCACTATATTCATTGCATTTTTCATAATTTAGTATGTTTGAAAAGATTAAATTGAAATGGAATTGAGATATAATAATCATGAGACACATTTTTGTATTAAAAAAAACAAACAAAAAATATTATTATTTTTTTAGGGGGAATTTTTCCCCCCAAAAGGGGAAAAAAGTATACTTTTCAGCTGGGGGTCTGCCGCCGAAATTCGGAGGCAGATTTGATAGATTTAGGGCCCTGCTTTATGGTATTTTTCGTTTAAAAGCAGATCTCTTCTTAGCAAAACCCAGTTTATTTGGAAAGTGTCATCCCTATCAGCCTACGCAGACTGCACAGGCTTATCTGGGAAAACACAGTATACACACACTTTAAGCCCTGTTTTCCCAGAGCTCCACTCATATGATCACTAAGTGTTGTTCTTTATCAGATAGAGGAAAGTTGATTTCAAGTACATAGACATGAACATGTGTTTGAAGATTTAAGATGTGATATTTGTGCCTGTGTTTGCTTGTCAAAAATCTTGTAGGAACTGTCCACGTGAATTCAAGATCTCAAGTGGTTGACATACATGTATGTCTAAGATTTGTTATGAACGAGGAGACTTAAAGGGACCTTTTCATGTTTTAATAAATTGACGATTGAAAAAAAAAGTTTCACAATAAAATTTTGCAAATTTTGGTTGTAGTAATTTGCAAGGAAACGGTAACTATAACTGAGCATTTATCATGCGCTAAAATGTCCATTTTACGCATATTTTACTTTGTATTAGAGGATTGACTATAATTATAAAGTATACATTTCATGCACTTTAATGACAGCACTGATGGCCTAGTGGTATAAGTGGTAGACTTTTCCTTCAACGGTCAGTATATCGATTACATTTTTTTATTTTTTCATTTTTTTTTAAACTGGAACTTTTTTAGTTCCAATGTTTACATTAATCAATTAGATGACAAACTTCTAAGCATGCCAAAATCTGTGAAAAGGTCCCTTTAAGAATTTTAAAGCATTTATTTTATATGACACAGAACAATTTGATATTGAATATTAAATTTGACATGTCTGAGAGGGATAAGCACTTGAGCATTTAAAAATATGTGACACGGAACAATTTGATATTAAATTTGACCTCATATTAATGGATCATGGAGACAGTCAGGGTGTGATTGTTTTAAGTTTGGGATAACCGCCAAACCGGTTGAATTGCCAGTTGGTGGAATAAAAACATGATTTATTTGAAGACTGGTGCACTTTGAAGCCTTTAATCAAAGCCTATCTGCATGGAAATTACAGTGTGTTAACATCTGGCAGAAGAACAGAAAGAAATTTGTTTTTAATGTTCTACTTGTGAACCCTGAGGACCATGTCTCGGATATTCAGATCATTGAGGGTAAGTCACTGTTTTTGCTTATGTCTCGGATATTCAGATCATTGAGGGTAAGTCACTGTTCTTGCTTTAATCTTTCCCAGGAAAAGAGGCTCAACACAAATCTCAAAGATAATTATGCTCCCCCAAAAAAATTTGGGGGGAGCATATACGTGTAGTCGCCGCTTTGTCTGTCCGTCCGTGTGTCAGTGTCCGTCCATGCACAATTTTTGTCCTGGCTATTTCTCAGCAATTAATGACTGGAATTCAATTAAACTTTATGGGAAGCTTGATCATTATCAAGAGATGTGCATATTATCAGCGTGTTCTGGTCGGAGGATTTTTCACAGAGTTATGGCCCTTTGAAATTTTCCATTAACTGTACATATAGTGCAATTCTTGTCCCCCCGTCTACTAGACGTTTCCTTTTATCTGAATATATAGTGAAATATTATGACAAAAAAAACACTTTGGGGAGCATCACCCGTCTCCGACGTTTTCTTGTTTTTAATAGCCATATAAGTACTTCATTTATCATCCCTTAACAAACCAAAGAAAAGCAGTATAAAACACATACACATGTTACTGTAATAAATAAAACAATAATGCAAAAAATAAAAAATAAATCAACTTAATATATTGTAATTTATTGACATGTATTACGTACAAACTTGGAAAGATATATTTATAAATCTTAATTTACAAATAATAATTTTCACTTTAAACTGCCGTAGCTGATGGCATTTTGATATTTTATGACAGCTTTAGTTTAGCAAGGTATTGACTTGCCACTTTGAAACATCAATTAATAATCAATTCATCGATTGAACAATTATTAATCAACTTATCAATTTATATTAACATGTTCATGTCGCCACACGGTCTGTCATTTAGACGATACAATAATATTGATTGTCATATCAAGTACTTTAATGATACAATTTAAGTCCTCCTTTAATTAGTTTGGACTTGATAAATTGGTATTAATACAAGACAATGGGCGGTATTTAATGTAGATAACACAAATAAGCGACATAGGTCAAAGTTGTTGGACAAAGTCTGTGTCGTGCTTCAACATAAAAACAACATAATACATGCTAAATGATACAAACAAGCTTTCAGTATTAATTGTGACTGAATGATCTATCATTGTAATAAAATGGTATGATATGATGTCCACAAAAGAAAACAAACGTTGTTAAAATTGTTAACAACAATATTGGTTGTAAGGTGATGTGGAAATGCGGTTGTTCTAGATGTAGAACAACATTATTTTTATACATCATCGTTTTCTACTATCTACCTTTGTGGGCGGTAATTAAGGGTCAAACCAGTCTGTTTGCTGTCTTGTTTATGATATTTTAGGGCTAAAAGTGTGGTGCCAAAGTGGTCAAACTTGTTCATACTTAATTCTGTTTGTCTACACCACTTTATGCGGGTTCGGGTTGACGTCAATTGTGGACGCTGAAAGTATCACATATAATATAGAAAAGTTAAAGAGATACAATGTTTCATCAAATTTTAAAAATATTTATTTAAAAAATATTAAATGTATTGAGTATTAAATCTCAGATTCATTATGACATAATGCAAATGTCATCAGATTTCTCAAAAACCACATTCTTGGTTAATCTTTAATAAAGTTCTATATTGGTGGTTAATGTGGTTTGAATAGTTGTGGTAAGGATATATGCTTCTCCTTGATTACTCCTCTATTAGAAATATTTACAGTAATATTTAATGTCATATACTGATATTAAGTTACAACAGGTGTGTGTTGCTTTTAGGTGTGTTGTTGTGATTAGTATGACCATAGGCTAAGTGGTCAATGACTTTAGGTGACTCAGTGTGATTTGAGGGCCAATAAAAGCATCATTATGACAGATTTACTATCAAGATGGTAAGCTTTTTCAAGGTGTTTACATGAATTAATAATGCACTCATGAACTATTATGTAAATTAAGAAATGATATGTCATGAATATGTTAACACATTTTTTTAATGCGACCAAAGATTATTCTTTGAAAAATAATTACTGACTGTAATCTTATAGCTAAAATTCATATAATTTTAAATCAAATTTGTTAAATGACAAAGAGTCATTTTATGCTCATGCAATTGGTCCATAGCTAGGTCACATTTAGGTCAGAGTGAAGAAAAAGCTTTTGGCACTTATAAAGCCACGTTTTCTGAGCAATCTTTTAATCTTCGTCTGAGCATTTGCCCCAGTAATATATTGGTCACTGGGTCATTTGGTGTTGAATACCTGGTCACTACAGTTTACTTCCTTTACAATATGAACCATGTCATGCGAAAATGGGTCTTATGTCATATTGGACCAGAATTTCTCCAGACCAGCCTGCGCATTCACGCAGTCTTGTCAGAAGCTAGTTGTGGGCTATAAAGTCATGAAAGGTTTAAAAGCCTAATTAGTGTAGCTCCTGACTGGTGAGACTTTGCAAATGTCCAAGCTGGCCTGGAGCTTCGCTAACTGCATATTGCATAAGACCCATTTTCACATGACATGGTTCATATTTTAATGGTAGAGCCATCAGTGTCACCTTAGTTAGTTTCTTAATGTGCAAGATTTTTTTATGTGCTTATTGAGCATACCTCCTAGATGAAAATACCTGAAGGTTGTCTTCTTACTGTTGTGTTGTAGGATAATAGTTGGAAAAAATATAGTATTTTACCTGGGAAAAATTCTACAAGTTATATTTTATTTATCTCACCATTTACATCAATATGATGAATATTTTTGCTGAATTGGCATCCAAATTTTTCCTTGGAAATCTGCTGATTGAAACAATACTGAAAGTGTTAGTCTTTTTCTCACTATTTACGCCAATAAGATGGAAATTTCTGCTGATTTGACATCCAAATTTTTCCTTGAAAATCTGCCGATGGACAAAATGATAGCTTGTCACAAACTCGATTTTCCGATTGACCACTTTGGAACGTCATTATTAGGCATACTACCCTCGAGGAATCCACAACACGTCTTTATAAAGCACTTGCCACAAGAACTTCCTATCTCCTTGTTTTATTGTCTCGGCAGATTCAATTTTCTTTCAGAAATAAGGTTTTGTGGGAAGTTCTGCTGAGGGGGATATTTTCGGTTTTAAATATATACAATTTTGAATACAAATTATCATCAAGAGTGTCCATTCCCTAAGAATATATTCAGCTTTATGTCTCTAAAGCTTTTGTGGCCGCAGAGTCATTTGTTGCGGTAAATGAGTAGTAGATATTTTACCATAAGATTGTTCTTTTGAGAGCAATAAAGAAAGCAGAATCTCTCGTAAAAACTGACCCCTGTGACATTTTAAAGACGTAAACAGGGATAAAATGACACATTTGTATACAGTAGGCTTCAAATTGTCGTCTTGATCGAGCCTATAAGTGTTTTTTTCTTGAAACTGGCAGTTCCCATCACTGTCTGGTTGCTCAAGTCTTCAATGACCACTTTTTATTACAGACGTTAATTTTTGGATCAAGTATTTGTATGCTTATTTGCATACTTCTGGTAATAGTATTGCTTTTAAAATTAATGTTATTTTGGTCTGAAGTTAACAGAATGTAACCTTAACTGGCTGTTACAGTTTTTAGCATTTATGGACTGGTCCTGTTGTGTGCAATTGAGGCAGTCATAGTGTAATCTTTAGTTGTTAAGTTTTAAACCATAAGAAGCAGCCTGCCCAGGCAAAACGATGACCATGGTAGACCACGGTAGACCACGGTTATCGATCATGCTATCAGCTTAATCAAATTTTCCAATATGGCGCCGCTATTTCGACCTCAGGCCTCGTTGAAAATTCCCCAACACCTGGTTTTTAATGATAAATGCGACATACTTAATATTGTTTCCCATTTATTATTCTGGTACCAAAAGAAAGATCAGAGCTAATATTTTGTGATTTTTATGCGAAATCAAAAAAATAACATTACTTTTTGAAGAAACTTTCATAGACTTTTGGACTACTTATCGTCGCGTAGACTTAACATAGCACAATTTTGCGAATATCATCGGACACGTTTTTCATAGGTGAAGATAAATATATCAACATCATTAATATTCAAATAACCTTGTCAGGTCGCAAGTGTGTTGTAAACAATCAGGGGTCAGCGCAGATACTCGAAAATGCAGTAAACAAAGGAAATGGGACACAGATGTTCTACTTAAATCCAATAAGGATTGTTAAGCAGCGAATATAAATTAAAGATTATTAACCCTTTGCATGCTGGGAAATTTGTCGTCTGCTAAAATGTCGTCTGCTGAATTTCTAAAGTTAGCATTTTCTTCGATTTTTTTCAAACAATACTATCAGAATAGCAAACAGTTTGGATCCTGATGAGACGCCACGTTCTGTGGCGTCTCATCTGGATCCAAACTGTTTGCAAAGGCCTTTAAAATTCAGCTCCAGCGCTTTAAGGGTTAAAAGTTATATCATAATCAGAATAGAGGATATTTACCCGGTGTTCGGTGGAATATTGAATGTAATTAACAGGTGATCATAGAAAATGTATTTTTTCTATAATCAAGAGCTAATTAAAATGGACATTCTACCTTATCCAGCATATTTTCTTTTTATTTTATGCTTAAAATTGATTTTTAGTGGCGAATTTCACTGGCAAAATTACTTCATGACATAAAAAAACATCATTAAACTAACAGGGAAACAGTAAACATTCTCGATAATTTTAACTGTTAATTTTCACTGTTTGAAACAGTGAATTATCAGTTAAAATTCACTGATATTTCTCTATTATCCACCAGAAAGCATAAAATGAACTGTTTCAACATTAGTGTTTTAGTGCTGTCTATGGTGTCAGCAGACAGACAAGCACTTGACATTTAAATTTAAATCTTTCCAGGACTCGACTCGACATGTGTCAAAAGTATTAAAAAACCGTCAAGTTGAAGAGGTTTTGATAAATGACCGTTTAATTATATGCCCTTTTGTCTGCTCCTCTAACATTCATGAACATACACAGTTGTTTGCTTTCAACCACAGAACAGATGTTTGGAACACCATTCAACAATTTATCATATTTTTCTGATTAAAATGAAGCGAACAATTGAGGCCTTTATCTAGCACATGCATTTTCTTGCATTTCTGCTCATTTTCATTGATAAAGCATAACGGGAAAACATTTTTTGTCTCGGAACAGTTGATATGAATTTTTATGTCTTAAAGTCTGTTAATCAAATATATCCGTTTTGTCAATGGGGGGTTTGTTCTGAAATAATTACTTGGGTAGCTTTATTATAGAGATTAGCAAAGGTTTGTTGAAAATGCTTTAATATATGTGATGGTATCTGAATTAAATTGTTTAATAACAAATTTGCATTTGTGTGAAATTTTTGCTATTAATTGTACAGCATTGCAAGTTGAAAGGTGTGGTAAATAGTGTTGTCAGCAAGTTTATTGTATGAATGATATTTTGCTTTGAAACCAAGAAAAAGAATCGACAAAATAAAATGTTAAAAGGAATGCATGACTTATGTTAAGGTAACAAATGGTGTGATAGAAAATGAAAACTTGCTCCAACTAAATCTTATTGAGCCTTGCTTTTGGCAAATGGTGCTTAATGCATGTTCATAAAGTGTCGTCCCAGATTAGCCTGTGCAGTCACGGACGTCTCTTTGCGCTTTTAATGTATTTGTCATTGAAAGGAAGTCTATTCTTAGCAAAAATCCAGTTTAGGCGGAAAGTATTGTCCCTTATTAAACTGTGTGAACTGTACAGGCTTATATGGGCTTAACCCTTTCAGTGCTGGAACCAAGTTTTGAAGGCCTTTGCAAACAGTTTGGATCCCGATGAGACGCCACAGAACATGGCGTCTCATCAGGATCCAAACTGTTTGCTATTTTGATAGTGGTCTTTGAAAAAAAGTGAAGAAAATGCTGATTTTAGAAATTCAGTAGACAACATTTTAGCAGACGACAAATTTCCCAGCATGCAAAGGGTTAAATGGTACGACACTTAACCCAGAGTGAGGCTCAATTCAAGAAAGGTTTTTTGTTCTTGTATTCCACATTTTTTGACACTGACCTTATGTTATTTTATGAAGTTTAATAATCACTCCAATAAAAAAAGCCTCAGCACAGGAATATCAAACAATGGGTAGTTACTCTGTAAAAAATGAAAAAGAGTTACGGTTCTTGTGCTAAGAAATTCCTTTCATCAGTATATTGAGTTTTTTTTAAGGCTATATATTAGTTGTTATTTTACTGTGTGCTTTCGGGCATTTACGATGTGGTCTACAAGTTTTTGACCCTCCCTAAATCATTCACCACCAAGGTTTGGTAAAACCTTAGTAAATATATAAGTGTTCACTATTACTGTTTTGACAATTAATTCACTTGCATGTTTTTCTCAGTTGAAGCCCCAACACGATCAGTGAGGCTTGATGTACGACTTTGTTTGGATTGGACTCATACAGGATCAATTGTGGTTAATTATTCATTAAACTGCAGTAAAAATATTATTTGAATTAAAATTGATATGTTTTGAGCTTTTATCATTTTCTAATCTGTCTTACTGCAACTAGGCTTAAGTGGCTTTCTTTTATAATATCTAACAGTTTAATGGCAAAAATGTAGCAATTTAGTGAACTTATTACTGATGCTTGCAAGCTCAATGCTTTAAAATATCTTTAACATATTTTTATGCCCCCTTTCGAAGAAAAAGGGGCATATAGTGATCGGACTGTCCGTCCGTCTATCTGTCTGTCCATCTGTCTGTCCGTCTTTCCGTCTTTCCGTCACACTTTGCGTTTAGGTTTCGAAAAATGCTCATAACGTCTATGTCCCTTGAGATAATACCTTCATATTTGGTATGCATGTGCATATGGACAAGGCCTTTCCATACGCACAAAAATGTTGACCCCTGTGACCTTGACCTTTAACTTAGGGTCCGCCTTTAGGTTTTGAAATCTGCGTTTAGGTTTCGAAAAAAGCTCATAACTTATATCAAGCGTTTATAGGGGGCATAAGTCATCCTATGGTGACAGCTCTTGTTTGATATTATTATTTAGTATGTATCACTACCTGAGTCGTATGTTAACCCTTTCAGTGCGGGAACCGAATTTTGAAGGCCTTTGCAAACAGTTTGGATCCAGATGAGACGCCACAGAACGTGGCGTCTCATCAGGATCCAAACTGTTTGCTATTCTGATAGTATTCTTTGAAAAAAATCGAAGAAAATGCTAATTTTAGAAATTCTGCAGACGACATTTTAGCAGACGACAAATTTCCCAGCATGCAAAGGGTTAATGTTTGCAATAATAATAAATCTATTAAATCAACAAAGAGTAATTAATAAATATCAAGTTATTGCAAATCAAATATCAAAAGTGCTTTTATTGTATTTAAAGGTCTTGTGTTTTATATCTAAGTTTTTCCCAACGTGCTTTGACAATTTTCTAAGCAAGTATTATTTTTGGAAAAAACTTGTATTCTCTTTTACCAGAAATAGCATGTTTTAATACAGTCTCGTGGATGCAACAAATATAATAAATCATTTGGAGTATACAAACATTGTAGAAGAGCAATGTGTATTGCATTTAAAATAATAACTGAACAGAGTTCCCCCTGGCTCAATTCTTCTCTTTTGGTTTATATTATAAGTTTTAATGAAGAAAAAGTTGTAGCCAAATAAAGATTTAGTGCAATCTTTATACAAGTTTATTACACCTACTGATATAATAACAAGAACGTCTTATGTGAACCTCAATCTGGAAAAATGGGGCTTAATACATGTGTGTAGTTTCATTTCAGATTAGCCTGTGTGTAGTTTCATTCCAGATTAGCCTGTGTAGTTTTATTTCAGATTAGCCTGTGTGTAGTTTCATTCCAGATTAGCCTGTGCGTAGTTTCATCCCAGATTAGCCTGTGCGTAGTTTCATTCCAGAATAGCCTGTGCGTAGTTTCATTACAGATTAGCCTGTGTGTAGTTTCATTCCAGATTAGCATGTGCGTAGTTTCATTCCAGATTAGCCTGTGCATAGTTTCATTTCAGATTAGCCTGTGTAGTTTCATTCCAGATTAGCCTGTGCATAGTTTCATTTCAGATTAGCCTGTGCATAGTTTCATTCCAGATTAGCATGTGCATAGTTTCATTCCAGATTAGCCTGTGTGTAGTTTCATTCCAGATTAGCCTGTGCATAGTTTCATTTCAGATTAGCCTGTGTGTAGTTTCATTCCAGATTAGCCTGTGCATAGTTTCATCCCAGATTAGCCTGTGTATAGTTTCATTCCAGATTAGCCTGTGCATAGTTTCATTCCAGATTAGCCTGTGCCTAGTTTCATTCCAGATTAGCCTGTGCATAGTTTCATTCCAGATTAGCCTGTGCATAGTTTCATTAGAGATTAGCATGTGCATAGTTTCATTCCAGATTAGCCTGTGCATAGTTTCATTCCAGATTAGCCTGTGCATAGTTTCATTCTAGATTAGCCTGTGCATAGTTTCATTCCAGATTAGCCTGTGCATAGTTTCATTCTGGATTAGCCTGTGCATAGTTTCATTCCAGATTAGCCTGTGCATTGTTTCATTCTGGATTAGCATGTGCATAGTTTCATTCCAGATTAGCCTGTGCATAGTTTCATTCCAGATTAACCTGTGCTTAGTTTCATTCCAGATTAGCCTGTGCATAGTTTCATTCCAGATTAGCCTGTGTATAGTTTCATTACAGATTAGCATGTGCATAGTTTCATCCCAGATTAGCCTGTGCATAGTTTCATTCCAGATTAGCCTGTGCGTAGTTTCATTCCAGATTAGCCTGTGCATAGTTTCATTCCAGATTAGCATGTGCATAGTTTCATTCTGGATTAGCCTGTGCATAGTTTCATTCCAGATTAGCCTGTGCATAGTTTCATTCCAGATTAGCCTGTGCATAGTTTCATTCCAGATTAGCCTGTGCATAGTTTCATTCCAGATTAGCCTGTGCATAGTTTCATTTCAGATTAGCCTGTGCATAGTTTCATTCCAGATTAGCATGTGCCTAGTTTCATTCCAGATTAGCCTGTGCATAGTTTCATCCCAGATTAGCCTGTGTGTAGTTTCATTCCAGATTAGCCTGTGTATAGTTTCATCCCAGATTAGCCTGTGTGTAGTTTCATTCCAGATTAGCCTGTGCGTAGTTTCATTCCAGATTAGCCTGTGCATAGTTTCATTCCAGATTAGCATGTGCATAGTTTCATCCCAGATTAGCCTGTGCATAGTTTCATTCCAGAATAGCCTGTGCATAGTTTCATTCCAGATTAGCCTGTGCGTAGTTTCATTCCAGATTAGCATGTGCATAGTTTCATTCCAGATTAGCCTGTGCATAGTTTCATTCCAGAATAGCCTGTGCATAGTTTCATTCCAGATTAGCCTGTGCCTAGTTTCATTCCAGATTAGCATGTGCATAGTTTCATTCCAGAATAGCCTGTGCATAGTTTCATTCCAGATTAGCCTGTGCCTAGTTTCATTCCAGATTAGCATGTGCATAGTTTCATTCCAGATTAGCCTGTGCATAGTTTCATTCCAGATTAGCCTGTGCATAGTTTCATTCCAGAATAGCCTGTGCATAGTTTCATTCCAGATTAGCCTGTGCATAGTTTCATTCCAGATTAGCCTGTGCATAGTTTCATTCCAGATTAGCATGTGCATAGTTTCATTCCAGATTAGCCTGTGCATAGTTTCATTCCAGATTAGCCTGTGCATAGTTTCATTCCAGATTAGCATGTGCATAGTTTCATTCCAGATTAGCATGTGCCTAGTTTCATTTCAGATTAGCCTGTGCATAGTTTCATTTCAGATTAGCCTGTGTAGTTTCATTCCAGATTAGCCTGTGCATAGTTTCATTCCAGATTAGCCTGTGCATAGTTTCATTCCAGATTAGCCTGTGCATAGTTTCATTCCAGATTAGCATGTGCATAGTTTCATTCCAGATTAGCCTGTGCATAGTTTCATTCCAGATTAGCCTGTGCCTAGTTTCATCCCAGATTAGCCTGTGCATAGTTTCATTCCAGATTAGCCTGTGCATAGTTTCATTCCAAATTAGCCTGTGCATAGTTTCATTCCAGATTAGCATGTGCATAGTTTCATTCCAGATAAGCCTGTGCATAGTTTCATTCCAGATTAGCCTGTGCATAGTTTCATTCCAGATTAGCCTGTGCGTAGTTTCATTCCAGATTAGCCTGTGCGTAGTTTCATTCCAGATTAGCCTGTGCATAAAGTTTCATCCAAGATTAGCCTGTGCATAGTTTCATTCCAGATTAGCCTGTGCATAGTTTCATTCCAGATTAGCCTGTGCATAGTTTCATTCCAGATGAGCCTGTGCATAGTTTCATTCCAGATGAGCCTGTGCGTAGTTTCATTACAGATTAGCCTGTGCATAGTTTCATTCCAGATGAGCCTGTGCATAGTTTCATTCCAGATTAGCCTGTGCGTAGTTTCATTCCAGATTAGCCTGTGCATAGTTTCATTCCAGATGAGCCTGTGCATAGTTTCATTCCAGATTAGCCTGTGCATAGTTTCATTCCAGATGAGCCTGTGCGTAGTTTCATTACAGATTAGCCTGTGCATAGTTTCATTACAGATGAGCCTGTGCATAGTTTCATTCCAGATGAGCCTGTGCGTAGTTTCATTACAGATTAGCCTGTGCATAGTTTCATTACAGATGAGCCTGTGCATAGTTTCATTCCAGATTAGCCTGTGCATAGTTTCATTCCAGATGAGCCTGTGCGTAGTTTCATTACAGATTAGCCTGTGCATAGTTTCATTACAGATGAGCCTGTGCATAGTTTCATTCCAGATGAGCCTGTGCGTAGTTTCATTACAGATTAGCCTGTGCATAGTTTCATTACAGATTAGCCTGTGCATAGTTTCATTACAGATGAGCCTGTGCGTAGTTTCATTCCAGATTAGCCTGTGCATAGTTTCATTACAGATGAGCCTGTGCATAGTTTCATTACAGATGAGCCTGTGCATAGTTTCATTCCAGATGAGCCTGTGCGTAGTTTCATTACAGATTAGCCTGTGCGTAGTTTCATTACAGATTAGCCTGTGCATAGTTTCATTCCAGATTAGCCTGTGCATAGTTTCATTCCAGATTAGCCTGTGCGTAGTTTCATCCCAGATTAGCCTGTGCATAGTTTCATTCCAGATTAGCCTGTGCATAGTTTCTTTCCAGATTAGCCTGTGTAGTTTCATTCCAGATTAGCCTGTGCATAGTTTCATTACAGATGAGCCTGTGCATAGTTTCATTCCAGATGAGCCTGTGCATAGTTTCATTCCAGATGAGCCTGTGCGTAGTTTCATTACAGATTAGCCTGTGCATAGTTTCATTACAGATGAGCCTGTGCATAGTTTCATTCCAGATGAGCCTGTGCGTAGTTTCATTACAGATTAGCCTGTGCATAGTTTCATTACAGATGAGCCTGTGCATAGTTTCATTCCAGATTAGCCTGTGCATAGTTTCATTCCAGATGAGCCTGTGCGTAGTTTCATTACAGATTAGCCTGTGCATAGTTTCATTACAGATGAGCCTGTGCATAGTTTCATTCCAGATGAGCCTGTGCGTAGTTTCATTACAGATTAGCCTGTGCATAGTTTCATTACAGATTAGCCTGTGCATAGTTTCATTACAGATGAGCCTGTGCGTAGTTTCATTCCAGATGAGCCTGTGCGTAGTTTCATTACAGATTAGCCTGTGCGTAGTTTCATTACAGATTAGCCTGTGCATAGTTTCATTCCAGATTAGCCTGTGCATAGTTTCATTCCAGATTAGCCTGTGCGTAGTTTCATCCCAGATTAGCCTGTGCATAGTTTCATTCCAGATTAGCCTGTGCAGACTGCTTCTTATAGAATTTTACGTTTTAAGGAAGTCTTTAGGCACATGCATTACACCCTGTTTAACCAGAGCCAGGTTCAAATTAAAACTAAAATATTTTTGTTCACGTGAATTTAAACAAGTTTTTTACACTGTGGTTTAATTACAAGAACATCTTGTAAATTCACGTAAATTCACTTAAATTCAGGTAAATCCATGCTGGCACTTTGTCTAGCTTTGCAAAGGAGACTCCCCTACTTCAAAATCTCATAAAAACCAATGAAACATATTTGTCTATGGGTGTATGGTTATTTAGATATGAAAATTATCCCATAGTTGTTGCCGGCCTTTGAAATCTCTTTGCTTTGGCTGACTGCTCAAAGATTGTGATGTAAATTTGAAAGCAAAATGTGTTTCAATATATTCTGTTGTTGAGATGCGTATTTTTTCCGTGTAAGTTCTTTATTACTAAGGATGAAAAGACTGTGATGTACATTTGTTAGCAAAATGTGTCTCTAAATTTTCTGATGTTGACATTTGTTTATTTTAGTTTAAGTTCTTTATTAATAATGATTTAAAATTGTGGAGATATAAATGTCAAACAGTCGTGTTGAGACTTAATATGATATTTTTCGCCCAATATTTGCGTAAAGATCTTTGCAAACAGTGCTGTTGTAAGAGAAGACGGTTCAAATGTGTGGTTAATTTATAAAAATGAAGACATTAATAGTATCATAAAAATACAAAATAGTAACCCTGGTGAACTGTTTGAAAAAACATAAAGGAATGGAGTTAAATGTTATAATTAATTTTTAGTTGAACAAAGTGGACTGGTTTCATTATGGTAAGTGTTGCGGCAACATTTCTCTCAATGCTTAAGGATGCTGTGTTATGATTCGATCATGACTAAAAACTTGTTATGTGAAATAAATAGTGTCTTTAGATGTATATAATAATGTTTTTTGAAGAACATACGACTGACAGATGGTGACTGGTTATAGAAGTCATTTTCCAAATGAAAAGAAAATTAATGATTTGGGGATCATGGAGTGAACATTTATTTAAATGGAATGAAATGTTCAGAAGCTAAAAAAAACTTTTGGTAGTGTGTTGTATGAAAGAAGAAATGGATTTTTGTACAAAAGAACTCATAAGCCTTATTTGAGATGTTCTGTTGAATCACGATTGACAAAAAACCTGAATAAGACCTCAAATATTGACAACATTTACACCATGCGGTCGGTGACAAGGAGTTTGCATTAAGGGATGTTTGGGATATGAACACAAGATATGTTTAAAAGAAAGGTAATTTTACATAATTTTCTTAGGCTAGATTTCTATAAATATAAGCATAATATAAGCAATTTATAAGTATCATTATACTATAAGTATAATATAAGTAAATTACAAGTATAGTATAAGTGTAGTATAAGTATTCCATAAGTTCATGTATATAACAAGTATAGTATACATATACATATACTATTAGTATACTACAAGTATAGTACAAGTATACTATAATTATACTACACATATACTATAAGTAAACTACACATATAGTATAAATATAATATAAGTGTAACACTAATGCAGTATAAGTATAATACAAGTATAATAGTGTTATAATATAAGTAAAATAGAAGTAAAAATAAGTTTAATATAAGTAAGCAAAACTTTGGATTCCCAATAAGAGAGATGGTAATTGTTTTCTGTTTGAGTGAGTGACATGTGCCAATAGCAATAATATTTTTTCCTGACCTGATAATGTCTTATGTGACCCAGCCCAATGGGCATGTAAATCTAGTCATATCTATCGTGCAATTCTCTACTTGACCAACACGCTTATTAATCCTTTACCACTTTGATATGTATTTTGATGCATGTGTGGTCCCTTAGAAAGCTATATTTATTTAATTTGCACTTTCTTACTATATTCATGTTTTAAAGGCTCCATTTCCAACCCTTAGATACTGATGCCCAGCAACCCGCATAAAACCTGAACAGACTGCGAGTAACTCGCAGGCTGTTCTGGTTTTATGCTGTTAGCACATAGCCATGTTCACTTTGCTTCTGAGTTTGAAAGGTTTAAATTGTTCATATGTATTATTCATTCTGTATTGCAGTTTGACCAGGGTCAAGCCCGTATATTCTGTCACGGTTAAATAAGAGCTTATCTGCATAATTCCCTAACAGCCGTTGTGTCATGCCTCTCATTGTACCCATGACAATTAAATAAGCTAACACAGGAAATTAATCCAGCTTTCATGACCTAATATGTATGATAGAGAACAACTTTGGATGACACCAACATTTATGATTGTGCATAAATTTGAAGATTGTATGCTACCATTTTATATGTGTAAGGTTTTGTACTAGAGAGGCCATGTAAATACTCCAAGTAGACTCCATTATTAATATTTGGTTATTTCATGCAAGTACAAGTAGATCCAGCCAAAAGAGATGTAATTGAACCGGTGAACTTGTACTTATAACACTACTTTACCTATGGTAGCAAATTAGAAATAATGTACTAATTTGATTCATGTGAATGACTGTCACCAATTTATCTTATTTTCGCACCATAAAGTACCCAATTTACCATGGTACAGGACAATAACCATCACATTGTGAACAACATCAGTTTGAACCATGCAAGGGCATTCACAACTCCCCACCGCTGTCACAAAGACTGATGTCCACCAATATTTCCTAACCTGCTGTTTTAGATATACATCCTGCAGAGAGCGGGTTAATAAGACCAATTAGGGAAGGTATTGGTGCTGTGGACATCCTGTGATTGCCACAGTACCTGTGAATTGGGGGTAATTTATCAACCCAAACAGATAATTCACCCAAGGTGACAATCAACCCAAACATAGATAATGAACTCAAGGTGACAAAATTGTACACAAAGTTAGAATATAATTGGCCCCAAGAATATTGTTCAACCAACAATTGTGTGCCTGAAGAACCCTGATGATAGAGTACCAATTTTTCAAATGAAAGTATGCAAATACTGTAAAATCATACTTTTTTGTGAGAAACTACTTTTCGTTGATTTTGTGGATTGATTGATCCAAAAATTAAACCAAAACACATTTGAAAATGACCAAGTTGAAGTCCTTTTTCTCCCCCAAATCAGAAATCCATTAACTTTGGAGTTCATAAAAAAGTCAGTAAAACCCCCACACAATTTTCATGCCAACAAATATATATGATTTTACAGTATAGAAAATAAACACAAAACTTGAAAATTGTTTTCACACCCATTTGGTTACCATGAATGGACTGCTGAAAATTTATTATGCGAGGAAATGAAGTAATTACTTTATAAGAGATGGGAATGGATCATAAAACATAATACAATGTTTTGTTGAACATCTGACATCCTTGTGGTTGTTACATCCAGTGTTGCATTGAGAACAGAATGAACCTACGATCTGGGAAAACAGGTCTTAATGCATGGGATAATAGCTTGATTGGTCATTGTCGGCTCGGGTACAACTTTAATGTACCCAAGATACTCTTAAGTATATTAAAATGTACTTTGGGTACAAACAATATAGTTGTACCTTAGCCGACAATGACCAATCAACCGTGAGTTAAGTGTCATTCTGTGTTAGCCTGTACAGTTTGCACAGGCTGTTATCAGCAACCAAGTGTAGCTTGTGCATTCCACACAGGGAAATCAGGGAATAAAATTTCCGCTTTTATGTAAACAAAATTAAAGGAATATTTTTTATACAAAATCACCTCCATACCAATAGAATGGTCCCTTATTAGCCTAAGTGAACTAGGTACACAAGATTATCTGGTACATCACTTTATGCACATGCATTAGGCCTGATTTACCCAGTGCAAGCTCAAGTATTAAACAGCAGAGAGGACAATTGTGTTGTTTTGTTGGTCAGAAACAAAATGTATATATGTGAAAAAAACTCTCAAACTAGGTAAAGTGTAAAACTGTATTTTTGGCAAACATTATTAATAATAATATTATAATGATATAATTGTTCAAAAAAAATGGTTAAGGCCGGTTTATAATCATACCTTTAGTTTAGTTTAAAGATGTAGGGTTGTTTTCCACTTTACTGCACTTTAATTACTTTGTGGTCAAATCTAAAGCAAATTAAATATTACATGAGACTTTAAGTTTTACTCATTTATTTCTAAAATACACGTTGATTGCTGATAAATATGAAAGTGTTTCCAATTTTTACAGAAATATATGTTCAAGTAAAAAAAATATTTGCATAGTGATATATGATAAACAATATAATGAAAACAGTGTAGTTTATAATGCATACAAATGAGCTGTGCTCGGTGAAAAAAGGGTTTAATGCAAGTTCGTGAAGTGTTGTCCCAGATTAGCCTGTGCAGTTCATTTTATGATATTTTTTGTTTCAAGAAAGTCTCTTCTTAGTGAAAATCCAGTTAAGGCCGAAAATGTTATCACTGATTAGCCTGTGTGGACTGCACAGGCTAATCTGTGACGAAACTCTACGCACATGCATTAAACTGTCTTTTCACAGAGCATGGCACAAATAATTATTGCAGTAGATGGGATAGAAAACGTGCAAATTTTCTCATAATGTTCTGCAGACACATGTTTTGGAGGCTGTGATTGTCAATTTGGGGGACTGGATTGTTTTTGATACTGAAGCAGTGTTGATTAACTGAGAGGCAATTAAGATGGGCTGAGATAAGTAATTAACACCTGTCAGCTGTGGTCAATTAGTCAGTGGGGACAGTCATAGACTACCCTGTGGTCAGTGGAAGTGTCTTTGTTGATGTAAGAAATTACCCGAATTCTATGTTGAAGTAATGAATGGGACCTTGGGCCAAGACCAAGTCATAAGTTAAGTTTTTAGACATAAGTGAAATGCAGGAGCATTCATGCCCATGCAGACAAATTACTTGTTTGTTGTTGCAAATAATTAATCAAGAATAATGTCAAATAAGGAGAAATGAAGCAGGTCATAAAATAAACTTTATGAACTTAAAATATTTTTGTTTTTCCTTTTATCGTGTAAACCAGAATTTTATGTCCTTTGATTGTGAGGATTTATTTCTTAACCCTTTGCATGCTGGGAAATTTGTCGTTAACCCTTTGCATGCTGGGAAATTTGTCGTTAACCCTTTGCATGCTGGGAAATTTGTCGTCTGCTAAAATGTCGTCTGCTGAATTTCTAAAATTAGCATTTTCTTAGATTTTTTTTCAAAGAATACTATCAGAATAGCAAACAGTTTGGATCCTGATGAGACGCCACGTTCTGTGGCGTCTCATCTGGATCCAAACTGTTTGCAAAGGCCTTTAAAATTCAGCTCCAGCGCTTTAAGGGTTAAATTGAGACTAATGGATGATAATCCAAGCTAGAGCTGATCAATTATCAAGACACAAACAAATATTTTACTATCAACGTATAAAAACAGTAAGGATATCAAGCAAGGAAGGGTGTGGGGCTTTTTGCCATAACTTGTGACACTCAATCAAAGTAAATAAAGTGGATTTTTTATTTTCTTAATTTACATATTTATTTTTGTAAACCACAGTTAAACATTTTTGAAATTTTATGTAGGAGGCCATGTATGGCATTTTGCACGGGGGCGTATAAGGGATTGCAGGTTGAGGGGTATCATAACAATACCAAAGTGTAAAGGTGGAAGTTTGCATAGACATCCTTCTGGTAATGGCAAAGTTTATTTTGGGATGGATGATCCATAAAGATATTTTGCACTCCTACCTAATTTACTGACAAGACTCTCACAAAAGTGTTTGGTTTGGTCTGCAGCTGTGGGGGAGGAGCTGGAAAACTCGGTGGATACCCTTCCAGCATGGTGACCATCATGTGCGAGAGCAGGCATTGAACCCGCATATGCAACAATAAGTACACTAACCAACCGGACAGATACTTTAAAACTAGACTAAAGAATCTTGATATACTAGGGGGATTCTAAAAGAAGCACTTTTCACCTCGGAAAGCTGGGTTCAATACATGTGCGCAAAGTGTAAGCCACATAAGCCTGTGCAGTGTGCACAGGCTAATCAGGGATGACACTTTCCTATTTTATGGATTTTTATGTTATTGAGGAAGTTTTTGCAAACTGACAATCCAATTTATTCCGAAAGTGTTTTCCGCACAGGCTATAATCTGGGACAAAACTTTACGCATGTGCTTTAAGCCCAGTTTTTGCAGAACCAGACTCATAGAAGCACATATCACCTAGGAAGTCATTTACTATTATCAGCCTTTATGAGACACCATGAAGATAACACTGGTATTATCTTGGAGGGTTTGGCAGGAACTATGTCAAGAATTTCCCCATTCAGTACCCTGGGACAGTTTCATGGCACACTGTGTACATAATGGTGAGACAGCTGGAAATATTATACACTGTAAAATCATGTACTGTAAAATTTTTCATGGATTTCGTTGGTCCACTGAACCACTAATTCAAGTACCAACGATTATTTACACATTTTTAATCTGAAATCAGTCATTTCCGACATTTTCTTGTGCTGTCAGTTATCAGAGATATTTGTTTTTGTAATAGTTACTTCACTTCAGTAGTTCACATTACACTATATCTATCAGTTTTTCTTTTTTTAATCATCATCGTTAATGTACGTTTTATTAATCATGGTAAATAAATATAATAAATAGCATTACCAATTGTGGAGAAAAACACATTACTTTTACGTGACGTCCTAAAATTAACAGTTTGCAGATTTATCATATATGTCAATATGCGCAAGAGACATAACGGTTTTCACACATGTATTTTGGGGACCTTATCACTCAATGTTTTTACTAGAGGACCGATTGCGCTGAGAGGTGCAAATATTGTCAAAACAACATCGATGGCAATTAGCAAGCAGGGATCCACAAGTGCGCCGCTTTATCACTATTATTGATATTTATCGGCAAAACTTGCATGCTTCAGTGCATATTAACCTCAAGTCTTGCTGTCAACACAGATTAGCAGATTTTGCTTCGTTATTACTCTGGTTGTTTTAATAAAAGTGTAATTATTATGACGGTCAGTCTTCCCCAAAAATTTTAAATCCACGAAATTACGTGTCAACGAATTAGTTGTTTTTCATTCAACCACGAAATTTCATACCAACATAGGTATGACATGATGTAGTTCAATAAAAAGAAATTGTTCATGGACACTTAAATTTGTGGATTTCTATGGGAAAAAATAAGAATTTTCTTCTGTCATTTACCAATGTGTTTGTATCAAATTGGCAGATCGGTCAAACCAAAAAATCAACAAAAAGTTATTGACCCATGAATAATAAGATTGTACAGTATGTGAACTTTAATATACTATTGGCTGCTTGGCTGCACTATCAACGTGTATGTGTACATTCTGCAGATATATAATGATGTTTTTTATTGAGCAATAATTTAATAAGTAAGTGCAGTTTTATTTTTTCATTACGTATTTGCTGATTTCCACTGATAAGGCCTCAGACAGAGCTGACAAATCGCCAGAGTGTGACATTAATTATCGCTAACACGAGCATTGTAAGGGACACCCATTGCCAACTTGCTACATTTATAATCACATAATGATAGCCTGTCAGTATAGCAAGAATTATGTCTTCATTTAAGAGAAATTCAATTTTCTGATGTTTATCTCTCTCTCTCTCTCTCTCTCTGTCTTCTTTTGAGCTGCTGTCGGTTTTAAAATATCTTTGTTAATAGACTGTTGATTTCATATATGGCTTCAGTATGCAGGTTAGTAATATTTATTTATTTATTTTTATATTTATTTATTTATTTATTTATTTATTCATTCATTCATTCATTCATTCATTCATTCATTCATTCATTCATTCATCCATCCATCCATCCATCCATCCATCCATCCATCCATCCATCCATCCATCCATCCATCCATCCATCCATCCATCCATCCATCCATCCATCCATCCATCCATCCATCCATCCATCCATCCATCCATCCATCCATCCATCCATCCATCCATCCATCCATCCATCCATCCATCCATCCATCCATCCATCCATCCATCCATCCATCCATCCATCCATCCATCCATCCATCCATCCATCCATCCATCCATCCATCCATCCATCCATCCATCCATCCATCCATCCATCTATCTATCTATCTATTTATTTATTTATTTATCTATCTATCCATTTATCCATTTTTTTATATATATTTATTTATTCATTTATTTATTTTTATATTTATTTATTTATTTATTTATTTATTTATTTATGTATTTATTTATTTATCCATTTATTCATTTATTCATTTAATTTTTCTGTCTATTTATTGATTTAAAATTTTATGTATTTTACTTTACTAAATCCATTATAAAAGCACTTACGCACTCACTTAACATAATAATTAACTTTATAATTCATTCACTCGCTTGCTCACTTAATAATTCACTCACTCACGCACTCACTAATATAATAATTCACTCTCTCAATTAATAATTCAATCGCTCGCTTGCTCACTTTATAATTCACTCATTCACTCACTCACCCACTGAATGATTCACTCACACTCTCACCGAAACAATTTAATACCAGTAACTAAATAGTCCTTATACTTCTCAGTATTACTGATGTTGGTCTTTCTGACCTATGCCGAAATTTCTTACCCAAAGTGTTTATTCTGGCAAAAATAAGTAACATGCCAGTCAGGTAATTGGGTAATTAGAGAAGGTATTAATTGAATGCCCATATTTTCCCATGCCAAGGTCAGCAACAGCCTGTATTGTTCTTGAATATGATCTGATGCCAAGGTTTTGACCAGTATCCAAGGATTTCTGGATCAGCGCTAAATGGGGTTAATTGACATGGTTGTTTGCAAGATGGATGCATGCTTGTTGCGTTGAGCAATTATAACTGTGTATGGTTTGTTTAGGATCAGTGCCAAAAGTCAATATCTAAATGGTCAGTTGTATGGCTGATTCATACTTGTTGCATCAATGCGACGGGCATATAGTCATTGTATATATGTGGAATTGATTTAATGGATGACTGATGTTATGCTAGGAATTTGTGTTACAGTCATACCTCTCTCTACAGACCACCTAGGTAGTGTGTATTTGACAAGGCAAGCCTTGTATATATCGTTATAGTGACATGTGATATTCATAACCAACTAATGTCTTCTACAGTTCTTTCACTTGGCAATATTCTATGATATGAGTCGCGTTCTGAGAAAACTGGGCATAATGCATGTGCGTAACAAAAAGTGTCGTCCCAGATTAGCCTGTGCAAATTGCACAGGCAAATCAGGGACGACACTTTCCGCCTAAATTGAATTCTTGCTAAGAAGAGACTTCATTTAAATAAAAAATGTCTTAAAAGCAGAAGTGTCGTCCCTGATTAGCCTGTGCAATTTGCACAGGCTAATCTGGGAGGACACTTTACGCACATGCATTATGCCCAGTTTTCTCAGAACATGACTCATATGATGCCCATTAGTATGAATATTCTCTTTTTGTTTAAGCTCATCTCAGAAGATGAGATTTGAGTTTCCACTCAGCTGAGAATGGAGATTGTCAGTCAGCTCATTACAATCTTAACCCTTTGCATGCTGGGAAATTTGTCGTCTGCTAAAATGTCGTCTGCTGAATTTCTAAAATTAGCATTTTCTTCATTTTTTTTTCAAAGAATACTATCAGAATAGCAAACAGTTTGGATCCTGATGAGACGCCACGTTCTGTGGCGTCTCATCTGGATCCAAACTGTTTGCAAAGGCCTTCAAAATTCGGTTCCCGCACTGAATGGGTTAACCCTTTCCCACTCAGAAGCTAAGTGAAAATGGCTATGTGCAAAAAGCATAAAGCTAGAACAGCCTGCGAGTTACCCGAGTCTGTTCAGGTTTTTATGCTGTTTGCTACTCATCAGTAAGCCTTTAAAACTTGAATCTTGTTAGAAAGGTCTTTAATTCAATTTAACTTTCTAAGGGAATACAAATGCGTCAAAATATTTATCTAAGTGGTAAAGGGTAACAATTCGGTCTCAAAACTCAAGAAAGCTTTGGTGAGCACCAAATTGATCATTATGGTCAAGCTGATGTAAAATATTGAGAAGAAACTCAAAAGTTGCAAGAATGTAAAAGATTCCGAAAAAACTCAAAAGTTGCAAGAGTTGCATGTTCCAGGCTATCATTAACTTAAATCTTCTTAAAAAGATGCGCATGGTGTTTGGAAAGAAAGGAAATAATATTGACAAGTATGGAAAAAGGAACTGTTATTTTCCAGTGATCTTTGTGATTTATTTGAGTAGCTTTCTGAGAAAACCGGGTTTAATGCATGTGTGTAAAGTGTCGTTCCAGATTACCCTGTGGAGTCGGTACTTGCTTTTAAGGGACGATACTTTCGGTCTAAACTGGATTTTTTTCTAAGAAGAGACTTCCCTTTAACAATAAATAGCTTAAAAACAGAAAGTTTCCCTGATTAGCCTGTGTAGATTGCACAGGCTAATATGGGACTTCACTTGCATTAAGCCCCATTTTTGCAGAGCACAGCTCATGTTGATATTCACAATGAATCAGCTGATTAGGCACACATTCTTTGCTATAAGACTTTGTGGCTAGAATACAGCAAATTAACACTTCATTCAAGCCACATGCTAAATTGCCTTTTTAATGCACAGTGATTATCGTACATGCTTCCACTTTCCTGGAATTGTCCAAACAATGTTCTCACTGCTGGTTTCGTAGGGATCTTGAGCATTTTTTTTTATGAGATTACATGTAATAGCTTTTTTTCTGTTTATCTTTCTTGTGTCGAATTTTCAAGCATATCTGACTTCCAGGTGTAGTTTATTATTATACCCCAAGGAAACATTGTTTTGATAGTAGGGTGGCATTTTTTCACGGTGGGGTGGAGCCTTGAAACCTAACTAAAATCCATCACCCTACTAATCCAACTTGACTTGATGGTACTTAGAGAGATAGTGTGCTAGCAGTTTTATGGCACTTTTTTAAGAAAATGTTGAGGTTTTATGAGAAATGGAATTTAAGATCGGAGGATATCCAAGTGCCCTAAGCTGTGTTAAATAAAGATTTTTCTCAAACAGATGCAGACATGTGCAGTATCTCTGTTTTTTGTT
This sequence comes from Dreissena polymorpha, assembly GCF_020536995.1. Taxonomy (NCBI): domain Eukaryota; kingdom Metazoa; phylum Mollusca; class Bivalvia; order Myida; family Dreissenidae; genus Dreissena; species Dreissena polymorpha. The sequence goes on from NC_068364.1 coordinate 27,232,246, forward strand.
TGATATCTGGCATCTTGCAGGAAACATGCGAGTCCTGCTGAATTGTGAATACAAGTGTTATCTTTAATATGGTGATAAATGCAGATGTCTGATTATTAATATAAAAGATGTATACTAAATGAGCAATTAATCTGAAGATAATGTTACTCAGAAGTTGATATCACACCATCCCGCAATTGCTATCTTATCTTTTAGCACCTTGATGGGAAAACAGCTGATAACCATGACAATGAAATGTTATGAAACATGGTTTATTGTTCTTTATGGATTATGAAAGTGTACAATATGGATGAATGGTCTTTAGAAGGGAAGCATCTTCTTAGAAAATTTTAATCCACTAATTAAAAAAACTGTTGGTATTTGCATGATGTCATGAATATACAATTTCTTCCATATAAACTTTTTTTTTGCAAATGTGAATAACACTGATATGTGAAAGTTGATCTACAAAAGAGGATCTAATATGGAAACATTGTGAAGGAATGTATGGGAAAACAGATTTAATATGACGACATAATGGACATCGTGACTTGGTCTTGAAAAAAAATGAAGGTAGTGATTTTCAGCTTGGAAGAATGGATGATGTTGTTAAAAATTATCCCCTTTTAAAATGCTAAGAAATGAGGTGCAAAACATGGATTTCACAATTTATATTCAGGTGTGTTGAGTTACTGTCTATCAATTGTAAAAAAAAATTGCATTTAAACAAAACAAACGAGCCTAGCTTTGGGAAAACAAAGCTAAATGCATGTGAATAGTGTTGTCCCAGATTAGCCTGTGTAGTTTGCAGTTGTAGTTTGCAGAGGCTAATCGTGGACAACACTTTCCGCGTTTATGATAATTTTCATTTAAAGAAAGTCTCTTCATAGCAAAAATCTACTAAAGTGAAAGAGTCACTTTCTTCACATGATTTAAGCACTTTTTTCACCAAGCAAAGCTCAAATGATTGATTTTAATTTACTTCATTTAAGGTTTTATCTTTTGTTTATGTTTCATCATGCTCTCTCTGTCTGTTCTCTTTACCATTTCGTATAAGTACCCTTGACACTGGTCTTTCCTTAACTTTTTATACAGGTCGTTCTCTGTTAAAAGGGGGTTGAATGCCTGTGCGTAAAGTCTGCACAGGCTGATTAGGGACCACACTTTCCGCCTAAACTTGATTTTTTGCTAAGAGATGAGATGTTTTTGAAATAAAAAATATCATGCAAGACAAAAGTGTCTTTCCTGATTAGCCTGTGCAGACTGCACAGGCTAATCTGGGACAACACTTTACATGCATTAAATCCCCTTTTCACAGAGCATGGCCTACGAGTTACTCGCAGGCTGTTCTGGTTTTATGCTGTTTGCACATAGTCATTTCACTTTGCTTCTGAGTGGGAAAGGTTTAAAGGAATAAATACATTAGAAGACATCACAGTTTGGTGTCTTGGAAGGTTCAAGCGCAATTGTGACCAGTTTAACTTCTGCAAATATTGCTCTCCAGAGTTCTTATGGTGCCTTATTTGTCAATCAAGTGGGCCATTACTGTTTCATCTATTTGTCAAATCAAGTACACCATTATGAGAACAATTTTTAGGCCACACAAACGCGATTCATGCTTTTATCATATGCTTTAGACAGTTAATGGTTGATTTCAATGTGTATTCACTGTGTTAACAACATTAATGTTGTTCTAATTGATTGTTTAATGTTGGTCAGATAATAGTTGTATATTTGAACCTAAATGTCTGCGATTCTAAAAAATGATCAGAATTTCTTTAAATGAAGCTTATGCTAAGTTTTGTACTAAAATGTATGTTAAAAGAATTCCTAATAAATCACACAAACAATACATTACAAAACTAAAACAAGAGGTCATTGGAGTTGCTATTCAACCATTCCTATCAAAGAAACTCAAGTTATGCAATTTTTGTACTATTAAGTTGGATGCATTATGATTTAAAATATGAATTCATATACTTACTTAAGATTACAAACATTTTTTATATAGAAAATATTATTCATCGATTCGGAACAATAACAATCTTTCCTTGGCCTTACATGTGGCCCATTCCTAGATTTGTTGATATTTTTTATGATAAGAGACAATATAATTGGAACTATCCATCTCAATTTTGTTATTATTTTCTGTGATCCCAACTAGCCGTCAGACAATTTGTTGTTCTCAGCTTCAGCGGCCAGCTTGTTTCCTCCGAAGAAATATTATTCTTCATATTAAGTTGACTGATTGTTCTGAGAGAATTCATTGAAATAATAACTTGAAACCTGTAAGATCCAGCAGTTAAACAGAAGACAAAAACTAGTTACTGTAAAATCATTATTATTTAAGTCTTGTTCTGAGAAAACTGGGCATAATGCATGTGCCGCAATCCGCACAGGCTAATCAGGGACGACACTTTCAGCTTTTATGCCATTTTTTGTTTAAATGAAATCTCTTCTTATTAAAAATCAAATTTTTGCGGAAAGTGTCGTCCCTGATTAGCCTGTGCGGATTGCACAGGCTAATCTGGGACGACACTTTACGCACATGCAATATGCCCAGTTTTCTCAGAACATTATTTGTGGGACATCAATTTTCTTTGATTTTGTGAGTTGTCACCAATCTTCGAATTTAACACAAACACATCAGAAAATGATCATCGCCAATTTCCTCAGTTTTTAGCCAAAAACAGAAAATAAATAAATACGTGTTCACTAAAAAGTCATTTTTTCAGGCTGTGCATTCAAAGACTTAAACATTAAGTATACCATCAAACATTGCATTGATTTTAACAAAAGTTATATGATATATAATAATTATCTGCTTGAATTTTCAGTGTAAAACATGCTGTCTAGGTATATCCTTGTACCAGTAACACATTATTTGGAAACAACATAAATTGTTTCTGTACATAATTATTGTTCATATCATGAATAAATTAAAAGAAATTATTGTAGAAGCATCGTAATAATAATAAATATTCGTATTAGCTGAATGACTCAACAAGATTATTTGCAATCAGTGTAATTGAATTATAGGATGTACATTGATTAATATCTCTGCCAATTAGGCCCAAAGAAATAACCTGTCTAATTAAGACACCCCTCTGAGAGAGAATGTTAATACAAAATGCATGAATTAATGCTAATTAGTAAAGAATTAAGTATTTGGTCGTTTTTAATACACCCCAGATCCATGTCTCTTAAAAAATTGAATTCATTTTCATTATTATTATGAACACATGGAGCTTGTATTGCTCGCAAGTTAATTTTGCTGTATAAACTATTTCTGCTGTTGTTTCATTTTCCCAGTCAAGGTATTATGAGAGGTAAAACATATGCTGGGAAATTTGTTGTAGAGGATTTTGTTTCAAATTGTGAAAAAGAATGATAACTTTGGCTGTAGCCACTGGAATGATGTTACCTGAATTCTTGTTCCAATTATTTGAGGCAGACCTTAGATTAACAAAGGAAGTGGATTTGTAGGGACAGGTCTTAGAAAATAAGATTGGAATTTATAACATGTAATAATTGTTGTGCATGTTAAAGTTTTAAAAGGTTAGCTTTTTAGCAGTGTGTTATGAATTTAAGTAAATTAGAATTTAAAACATGAAACAGTTAGTGTACGTGTACACAAATTAAGTTTATAAGCATGATATTATATCATTACAGGAATTTAAGTTACTAAGTTACTATTATTTAAAAAAATCACGAAGGATATTTAAGTACATCTGGACAGGTAGTTAAAATAGAATATTACCTTTTGTTAAAAATTGATTTGTTGATTACTTATTATAATATGAATGCTATTAAAGTAATTTATGAACTTTAATTTCTCATTTTAAACTTAAATATTTTTTTTTATCAAAAAAACAAATCTTAATCTGGCTTTTATTTTAGTATAAAACAGCGATTTTTTTCCTTCTTTATAAAGTACCGGTAAACGGCACTTTCCCAATTGCGAAAAAACTACAAATTTCCCAATTGCTGTCCAAAAAATTCACAATTTAAGGTTAAAAAAAAAAAAATGTTTTTTTTGTGGAAAATGCGACATTTTGTTAGTTTCCCTATGCAGCTCTATCATTTGAACCTAGGTAAATATAATATTGACAGCTTGAAAACACTTAGTTATCAATTTTAAAGTATTTGGGAGCATAAAATCAAATACACTAATTTTCCAATTTGAGGGTTTCACGACTCGATTTTTCCCAATTTTCAGGCTTTCACGACTCAATTTTTCACAATTGGACCGGTACGGGTACTTTTCCCAATTGGACAAAAAAAAATTCGCTGGTTAATGGCCTGTTTTATTAAATTTATTAATTCATTGAAATATTTGTCAAACTTGCTGTTGACACTGATAGTCAAATATGCATAATGTATTTCTTAATTTAAACGGTTTGTTTTTGGCACCTGTACTGGCGCCTTTTATCAATTTATGTTCGTTCTGGGAAAACTAAGCGTAATGCATGTGCATAAAATGCAGTGCTCTAGCTAGGATTTGAAAAGGGCAGGGGGGCTTTTCTGTCAAAAGGGCACTTTGGATGCGCAGTATTTTGTCAAAAGGGCATTTACGAGCGCGCGGGCGTTTCTGGAATGCTTCCTCTTGCATGTTAATTTATATGTCATTAATAATTGTTAGAATATATTATTCCTATTATTATTAAACAATTCAAATATAAAGTATACAATGAAGAATAAATTAATTAATTTAATGTATTGTAATGAGAGGCTATTAATCATCATATGTAAAAAAAAAAAATAATAATATTTTTTTAAGGGCAGGGGGGCCCAAGGAAGGGCAGGGCGGAGGTTTGGGAGGGCAGGGCGGGGCGCCCTTCAATTTAGGCCCAACTGGAGCACTGCATAAAGTGTTGTCCAAGATGAGCCAGTGCATTCTTCACAGGCTAATCAGGGACAACACTTTTGGTGGTTATGGAATTTTTATGCTCCCCAAAATTTATTTTGGGGGGAGCATATAGTCGCCGCTTCGTCTGTCCGTGTTTGCGTCTGTCTGTCTGTCCATCCGTGCACAATTTATGTTCGGGCTATTTCTCAGCAACTAATGACGGGAATTCAATTAAACTTTATGGGAAGCTTCACTACCAAGAGCAGATGTGCATATTATCAGCGGATTGTGGTCTGATGAATTTTCACAGAGTTATGGCCCTTTGAAATTTTCTATAAAAAAATTCTTATCCCCCCAACTACTGTGCCCTCAAGACGTTTCCTTTAATCTGAATATATAGTGCAATATTGTGACAAAAAAACCTTTGTGGAGCATCTGACCGTCTCCTACAGTTTGTTGTTTATTTTAAGGAATAAGTCTACTCTAAAGTAAAATAAATTTTAGTTGGAAAATGTCATTCCTGATTGGCTTGTGCAGACTGCAAAGGCTAATCTATGATTGATGACACTTTAATCACATGCTTTAAGGCAAGTTTTCTCAGAACGTGTATTGATTGATGACACTTTAATCACATGCTTTAAGGCAAGTTTTCTCAGAACGTGTATTGATTGATGACACTTTAATCACATGCTTTAAGGCAAGTTTTCTCAGAACGTGTCCTGATTAATGACACTTTAATCACATGCTTTAAGGCAAGTTTTCTCAGAACGTGTCCTGATTGATGACACTTTAATCGCATGCTTTATGGCAAGTTTTCTCAGAACGTGTACTGATTGATGACACTTTAATCACATGCTTTAAGGCAAGTTTTCTCAGAACGTGTACTGATTGATGACAATTTAATCGCATGCTTTAAGGCAAGTTTTCTCAGAACGTGTACTGATTGATGACACTTTAATCACATGCTTTAAGGCAAGTTTTCTCAGAACGTGTACTGATTGATGACACTTTAATCACATGCTTTAAGGCAAGTTTTCTCAGAACGTGTACTGATTGATGACACTTTAATCACATGCTTTAAGGCAAGTTTTCTCAGAACGTGTACTGATTGATGACACTTTAATCACATGCTTTAAGGCAAGTTTTCTCAGAATGTGTCTTTGATAAATAAGTTAATATTAAGAGCATTAATGCTTTGTAAGGACAAATTGTCTGCTATCTTGCAATGGAAGGTCCACATTTTAAAGCAGGTCGGATTTATAAAGCATATAATGTGTCAGATTAAAAAGTGTCAAAGTCCTGTTCAATTTTGAGGTCTTAATTTGAAGTGCTGGTCTGATTAAAATTGGTAGTGCTGATCAGGTTAGAATTTATAGTGCAGGTCAGGCCTATAATTAAAGGGCATGTCAGGTCTTAATTTGAAGTGCAGGTCAGGTCTAAATTGTAAGTGCTGGTCAGGTCTAAATTTAATGTGTTAGTCAGGTCAAATTTTTTAGTGCTGGTCTGGTCTAAATGTTAGGTGCATATCAGGTTTGAATTTGAAGGGAAGGTCAGGTCTATATTTGAAGGGAAGGTCAGGTCTAAATTTGAAGGGAAGGTCAGGTCTATACTTGAAGTGCAGGTCAGGACTATATTTGAAGTGCAGGTCAGGTCTAAATTTGAAGGGAAGGTCAGGTCTATATTTGAAGGGAAGGTCAGATCTATATTTGAAGTGCAGGTCAGGTCTATATTTGAAGTGAAGGTCAGGACTAAATTTGTAGTCTAATTATAACGCCTTAATGTAAAGAGCAATTTTCATATCAAAATTTGAAGTGCTGATTAGTCGCCCCTTTAGTGCAAAAAGGTAATAATTTTGTGACATTGAAAATAAAAGGAACAATTGGTACCTTTTTGCACCAATGGGGCGTTATTATCAGTTACAATTACAAAGTCTGCTTAATGCTAAAGCCTATGGAGAACAGGATTGAAGTTGTCTTTAATTAATCACGGTCTTGAATTCCTTAGAAATTTTAATTCCAGTTATTAAATCATTGGAAATTCTGGCACCACATTCTTGGCATTAACCCATTCATGCCTAGCGCATGATGCAACGTCTCATCAGTGTCTTCGCTGTTTGCTTAAAGTAATGTCTGTAATAAAATATTATAAATATAGAAATAAATATACTAGACATCCCTAATTTTGGAAATAAATTGATCAAATTTAGAAGGATGTGAGAGTCCACTAGGCATAAATGGGTTAATAGTCCCACATTTTCAAGATGTTTCGAGTAATTGGTTCAAGGTTTCCAGGATAAAAACTCGTTAAAATTCCTGCACACAATCACACATACACTCTACAGCTGTTCTTTGAATGCACGTGTGTGGGGTAAATGATTATTACACCTGCAGAGCATGGTTTTGTCTTCACAATGGCTAGTACACTCAAGTGGATCGATTGGATTGTTGATCACTTCGCGCTAAATGCTTCTTCAATTCTTCACCTGATGCCATCAATTGTTACTATTGTGTTGAATGATTGCGCTGTAAGTGTCATGGAGGCTGTTGTTGTAATGGGGACTACTTACCTGGGTGGCATTGGGGTTACATGTTGCTAATTGTAAAATCTAGGGTAGGAAATTTGACAAGCATGGTGTGTGCACTTTAAGGCTGTGTTTTTTGTACTCTTGTGACACAGTGTTAAGCAAAAGTGAGCACTTTTGCATAGATTTATGCTCGATGCTGTATGTTGAAAGCCCAAAAAGAAATATTTTCGTAATGCAACCATAATTATGTGTATTACTGGAAGTTTCTAGATTGATCATTTCAAGTTCTATTGTTGTTGTCAGTTTAATGGTTACAAGTTCACAGTTAAGTTAAATGAACATGTTTGTTTTCCTAAACATTAAGATAATATGATCCTGTTTTCACTAACCTGACCCAACCCTTATTTTATGTGCATACCCTTAACTAATCTTGGTTTTCCTCTGTCATTTTTTTATATATTTTTTGCTAGATTCGCTGAAATAACTATAAGTTTGCATTCATTTTTAGCGAGGCTGTTTTCGGAGAAAACCGGAGCTATTGTCATAGCCAGCTCGCCGTCCGCCATAGGCGTCGTGCTAAAACCTTAACATTGGCCATAACTTTATAAATATTGAAGATAGCACCTTGATATTTGGCATGCATGTGTATCTCATGGAACTGCACATTTTGAGTGGTAAAATTTCAAGGTGAACATCATCCTTCAAGGTCTAGGGTGCAATAAACAAAGTCAAGGAAGTAATAAGCTTTAAATGGACATAGTTATCTGACCTGCCCACGTATATATTTTTGTTAAATAAATCAAAGCGGCGCAGTAGGCGGCATTGTGTTTCTGACAAACATATTGTGGTAAAAGGTCAAGGTCAGGGTCATCCTTTACGGTCTACGGTAAAAACTACAGATTTAAGGGAAGAAATAAGCTTTAAAAAGGGAGAAAATTATTCAATATTGAACATAGCCACTTTATATATTTGGCATGCATGTGTATCTCATGGAGCTGCACATTTTGAGTGGTGAATCTACAGTCACGGTAGTGGCTTTTAATTATTTGCTACTAAAAATAGAGATTTGTTATAGACAATTATTTTCAAGGGAAGTAATTTATTTAATTATAAATGTCATATTATATATTTCCTTACCAAGAATTGAAGTTCTTTTCACAGTTACTGTACAGATTTATTATTTTAATTATCTATAACCTAAATGATTGATTTGTCAAAGTTTTTTTTTTTTTTAAATGATATAATTATAATATCATTGATTTTCATTACACACCTGTGGACTAATGTCCATAGATACATTATCAACTCTGGCTTATTTATTTATTTTTTGATTATGAAAAAAAAAAATCAACTCTGGCTATGATCTCTTTTAAACCACAGGCCTTGGTTGTCAGTGATGTCTGACATGTTCATAATTAAATTTGAGACCCTCCCCTACCCCCCCCCCCCCCCCCCACCCCCGGTTGGATTGGACAAAATTCAAGGAAAGTAAAAACCTTTAAAGGGAAATGATTTCTATACCTGCCAAATGATAAATAGAAATTTTATTTCAATGCGGCGCAGTAGGGGGCATTGTGTTTCTCGTCTTTCGCATGAGACGTTAAACCGAGGTGCAGTGTACTAGGTGCTATACACCGGGCACTAAAAGACCCAGGGTCACCTCTGGAACGGGGTGTCTCCTGTATCTTGCACTATCCCCCGTAACCAACTAACACGTCTTTCTGGGGGCGATGGCCATATGGGAGACAATCCCGGTGCACTCGATAAAAAAAACAACAACAACGGGCATTGTGTTTCTGACAAACACATCTCTTGTTGGGTCACTAGGTCAAACGTCAAGGTCACTGTGACCTTAAAAAAAAAAAAAATCTGACAATTTTTCGCAGCTGAGCGTGGCATCCGTTATGCGGTGCTGCTTGTTACTACATTGGGTTGAAATATTTGCTGAATTAACTTTAAACTAAATAAAATTTCTTAAAGACATAATTTTAAATTGAGATGTAGAAGATTCCTGCATATCATTGCATAATCTTATGATACGGGGAAATGGCAAAAACATTCATCAGCACAGCCAAAGGTTAGCTTACTCACTTATGTACTCATCATACCTAACTTTTTTAGGCAGTGTAAAATGTTGGAAGAAATGACTCTTGTTTGCCTTAACAACAAATTGGCCTTGCAGAAAGCGCGCAACTGAAACTAAAATTCACATGAAGTTTCCAGTACAATACAATCATGTGGAATGTTTCAATTCACTTATTGGTTTGATTTTCGGATGTAATCAAATCTAGCAATATTGACAATGTTTGTAAAAGTGCTGGCATAAAAAGGTCTTTTTTGATCGCAAGCGTAATTAATCATTGGGTAATTTAGTTCCGCACTTGGTCTTTCTGAATGAGTGATCAATATAAGAGTAAAATGATAGGGGGATAATGTTCCAAAGAGGGCATTTATTGCCTCAAAGATTCAGATTCAGTAAAAGGGACTTTACAACTTAAAAGCTACGCTGTAGTTACTGAGTACTTTCAGCGAATGGAATGAAAAGCCAGTGTTGTATGAAACTTGTTTGTTTTCTTCAGGAGTTATTTTGTGTGCTGTACAACTTTATGGAGCATTCTATATTGGGGATTTCGAGAAAAATGGAACTTTAATTAAACAGATCCCTTTAACCCTTACAATGCGGGAACCGAATTTTTAAGGCCTTTGCAAACAGTTTGGATCCAGATGAGACGCCACAAAACGTGGCGTCTCATCAGGATCCAAACTGTTTGCTATTCTGATAGTATTCTTTGAAAAAAATCGAAGAAAATGCGAATTTTAGAAATTCAGCAGACGACATTTTAGCAGACGACAAATTTCCCAGCATGCAAAGGGTTAAACAGTTGTTAATGAAAGGACATAATAGAAGCCTTCAGGGAAGACAGGGTTTTTATTCATGTGTGTTAAGTCTTGATCCAAATTAGCCTGTGCAGTCCGCAAAGGCTAATCAAGGTCGACACTTTCTAAACTGGATGACACTTTCTAAACTGGATTACGCTTAGAAGAGACTTGGTGTAAACCAAAAACATATGAGTCGTCTCTGATAAGCCTGTATGAACTGCGCAGGCTAATCTGTATGAACTGCGCAGGCTAATCTGTATGAACTGCGCAGGCTAATCTGGGAAATACTTTAAACAGTTTTTCCAGAACATAGTTCATACATAGAGTTCAGATTCTTGGTTAACACACGATTGTGGATTGGATACTTTTTTAGATGGATTGGACATACTTAGACTGTGTTCTAACTCACAGGCCCTGTCTGGCTCAAGAGTTTCTGTGTTCTAACTCACAGGCCCAGTCTGGCTCAAGAGTTTCTGTGTTCTAACTCACAGGCCCTGTCTGGCTCAAGAGTTTCTGTGTTCTAACTCACAGGCCCTGTCTGGCTCAAGAGTTTCTGTGTTCTAACTCACAGGCCCTGTCTGGCTCAAGAGTTTCTGTGTTCTAACTCACAGGCCCTGTCTGGCTCAAGAGTTTCTGTGTTCTAACTCACAGGCCCTGTCTGGCTCAAGAGTTTCTGTGTTCTAACTCACAGGCCCTGTCTGGCTCAAGAGTTGCATTGCCAGAGACTGTGTTCTAACTCACAGGCCCTGTCTGGCTCAAGAGTTCCATTGCCAGAGACTGTGTTCTAACTCACAGGCCCTGTCTGGCTCAAGAGTTTTGCAATCGAAAATCGATTTTAACTGACATCGATTTTCATTTTGGCCTATCAACTACAATTGATATCCATTTTCAATGACAAGCAAAATCGATTTTCGATTGCAAAAAATGTTTTGTGAACACGGGGCCAGAAATGTTATAATTCAAGATATTATATTAGGTTTTGTTAAAATAAAAATCAGATGAATTAAATTTTCATTAGCCATTAGACTTTTTGTTCAATCAGATGAAAAGTATTGGAAAGACTTATAATACAGAATGTAAACCCTTTCCGGCTCAGAAACATAGTCAAAAGGGCTATATGCAAACAGCATAAAACAAGACATAGGAAATACAGTACAAGCAGTGATGTTATAATTGCAGTGATGTCTAAAATATAAGACTTGAATATTGTTTTTATTTCAGAAAGAGCACCTGTCTCGTGAGGTCGAGCATGAGAAGATGCTACGACTGGAGGCTGAGCGCAGGCTGCATGAGATGACTCGGGAAAACGAGGCCTGCCACTCCAGACTCGAAAACCTGCAGGCCGAGTTTCTCAGGTACGACTTGAGCCCACAATCATAATTTTTTTCTTATCAAGCACCATTCCAATAAGGTTAGCATATCAATTTGAAGTTCACATGTCTGTTTGACAGACATCCAAAATGGCTTGGAGACCAAGGAAGTCTAGCTGAATATAAATAGTTAGAACCTACATATTTTAGCCCCATTGCATCAAAAGCCTCAGGCTTATTGAAAGGCTCTCAAGTCTGTTGCCTGGGGTGGTATTCCAGAAACATCTTAAGTCATTTCTTAAATAATTTCACTTAGGCCACGACTTTTTTTTTATTGGTTTACAAAAATTATTTTGAAAATGGTCCATCGGGCGGTCGAAAAAAAAAAAAAAAACATCATTGGAAAAAAAAGTTAATACTAATAACATCAGAACAAAGACAACATATCTTTTATAACCTTAACACAGAGACAAAAAATCAAATTATGCAATAAAACACATCTATATCTTCAAATGAAATGAGTCCTAAAAGCACCTTTTGTAACATCAGGCAATTTTAAACACTCCATTACATGACATGCGTTCTTCTCCCATTAAAACGAAAAACTGCGCTTCATTTCCATAATTCGATGCGCACCATTACGCAATGCGATGCCCGTTGCATAAATCTTATATAAGATAAACTACTCATACACAAATTACCTGGTATGTGTTTGCTCTTACTCGACTTATGAGATCGTGCATGAAAAAAAATCGAGGTAGATTGATCCATGCGTCGTCGCGGTAATGTTTGTCAAAGTTGTTGTTGTCATGAAAACTCGTTGATTTACAAAGCAAAACGTCTTATTTGAACTGACGCGAATTAATTTAATCATATTTGTCAACTTCGCTTTTGCTTTATTTTGATAATTTAATCCAAAGTTTAATGTTAGCAAGTGTTTTTTTTTACTGGAATTGTAAACAAGGAGTCAGTTAAAGTGTTCCGAAAATGTGCAGCCTGTGTGAATTGACAGTTTGACGTCATCAAAGGAAAGCCGCTTTATGTCGGAAGCAATAAAGCGACAACTTTCGCGCCGAAAAAATTGGCTTCCTTTGTCTAGCAATCAACATGCCGAACCAATCGTGTGTTTGTTTCTCAATTGCAATCCTCCAATTTAATAAAAGCACGTGCATAGCTCCGCCTTCGAATCTTTTGCAGAGAACGGAGGCGGAGTTTAACTGTTAATTGAGCAAGTGTTTTACGCACGTTGAGTTCCGATTTGCCGAAATTACTCGGCCCTAAGCATTGAAACGACAAATACATTTATCAATGATTTTCCGAGATATACCGATTTGTTCCGATTTCCAAACTTTCTGTACAGTTCCTATAAACTATGGCGGACGTGTTTACAAAATTCCTAAACACATATATCGTAAATAATGGCAGTGTTTTATTGTATTATTTATACTAATTATCAAATACTTTTTTATCTACTATAATATCGGGTTTGTTTAATATAATTAACATGTTAAACAATATAGTTGCGTCACAGACTCGGAAATAAATTTTGATGGGGTCGACATGTTACTGACGCTGATTTTCTTATTGTCTGTAATTTTTACCCGAAATAAATTTTGAGAAGTGCCCATAAAAGGACTGGTACATAATGTGTCACATTGAAAAATATCCTGATCTCTGCAATATATGTGAACAAATCGGTGATTGTACGTACTTGATTTTATTCGCAACCGTACTCAAACCAGATCGATTTTTTTCTCGTTTCGCTCGTTTTGCAGTGCGGTCGGGAATAAAATATTTAAAAAAAAGACGATTTTCCGATTTTATTTTTTTTCCCATTTTCCAAAAATTAGGGTCGGCGGTTTTGTAAACCAATAAATATAAAAGTCGTGGCCTTAAGTTCAAAATTACAATGTTTTGCATATCTTTACTCGATAAGAAATCACATGTTTTGTTTGGTATTCCTAACATAACATTGACATAATGATGTTATTTTGATGTAATTCTTGATGCCAAAATATTTTATTAGGACATGAAACACTTAAGAAATTTTTTTAATTTAAGGATAAGAATAAAATTAAACTTAAGATGCTTATGGAATACGACCCCTGGGCCTAAAACCAGTTCTCGATGTCTTTGGGGGAGATCTAAAGAACGCTCCCACAGTAGGGACCAAACATGTGACCTCCCGGTCGCTAGGGGGACACCTTATCCATTACACTTTGGCAACCTGTTACACAGCTACACAGTTAGGGCAGCAACAACAACAACAACACTGCTTTGGGCAAGAGAATAAATACAGAAAAGTTTCTTCCTCTCCTAATTTTTTCATTAAATGAAAAATGATAAAAAACAACAACAATGTTTTACAGTTTTTTTACAATACTTCACTCGGATGTTATCTAACCTCCAAAGTAATAGAATTTCACAGATCATCATCTCTTGGTCATTATTTGCTGTCATTGATGTAAAAAAACACATCTTCTCTTTTATTTATGTCCTGTTTGGATACTCGTAAAAAGGGAATAAAAAAATGAGGGAACAAGAAAATGCTCTCTCAAATGAACATGCAATACATGTACTGGGCACAATCCATTTTGTACTTTATTGTGAACCACTGAATGTCGAAATAAGGTGGTAATTTAGGTCAAAGTTAGTTATGTTTTTATTTTGTTATTAAACATTTCATTTAAAGAACCATAAAGAATACAATAGTTTATGAAGTGTTGTGTTTGGAGTCAAGAGATGAGAGAATGAGAAACTTTAAAAAAAAATTATTGTCTCCCTTCAAAGTGATGATACAAGATGTATTCTAATTGCAGTATAAATTCCTATGCATCTCAAAATAAATTAAAATTAACATAATATTCTTTAAATCGGAAAATTAGAGAATTACTTTAATATTGAGTCAAACTTGGTATTATTTGCTTCCACGTATTTCATTCCTCATGTAGAACATTTTGTTAAGAACAGTATCACAATTGGTAGCCTGTATATATTTAAGGGAGATTATACTATTTTTTATATGTGTTAAATTGTAATATATTGATAAAATATGTTACAATAACACAAAATAGGCAAGAAAAATTATGCATTGAAGACGAATTTCATAAAATGCAGCAAAGACAATGAGCGCCCCGAGCCGATTGTGACGATGATATTTCGTACATATTTTCCTACAATAAACGAAGCATTCGTCTTTTTAGTTAGTGTTTGTGTGTCGTATGAATAGATATCGTTGCAGAAATTTAAAATGAAATGTTAAACTAAATTTAGATTCACATCGTACATGCATAATTTACATGCTGGCGAATTTGACTGTACAGACATTTTCGATTTCAGAATTAAATATCTGGCTTATTTCGCATTTTTCGACACATGTTCTTCTTAACTTTTATTTTAATTTATATTGAAATATAAGTTTTAATAATAAGTTTTTTTACACATTTTATATAGATTAATAAATATTTGAGGAAATTGTATAATCTCGCTTTAAAGCCCTGAATGTATTTTTCTTGGTTCTAAATCTTTTCTTTACCTTTAAGTCTAAAAAAATGTTTCATGACTGATAAACAATGATTTATGACTGATAAACAATTTTGTTCATGACTGATAAACAATGAGTTATCAAACATTATTTCCTCAATCACACCAAAGAGAGTAATTTTATTGTTTCATGACTGATAAACAATGATTTATGACTGATAAACAAATTTTCATGACTGATAAACAATGCATTATTTCTTCAATCACACAAAACAGAGTAATTTTATTACTTAATCCATTTATGCCTAGCGTCTAGAAAAAAGCCTTGGCAAACAGCGTAGACACAGATGAGACGCTACTTGATGCGGCGTCTCATCTGGGTCTGCGCTGTTTGCTTAAAAAGTAAGAAATATTCTAAATAAAGAAATTAGTATACTAGACATCCCTAATTTTGGAAATAAATAGATCCAAATTAAAAGTGTGGTAGAGTCCACTAGGCATAAATGGTTTAATCCAGCAGAAAACACCATCACCTCCACCTCCGCCAACAAATACAAAAAAATGTCCCCCTGCTTTGATTTGACAATCGTTTCATCTGATATTCTATTATATACTTTGATGGGTTTCCAATTGAACGATACAATGTCTATAATTGTATTTTGAACTCCCTCGAGCAATACAGTTCATTACAGATACATAGACAAGCTGTGAAGTACTTTGTTCGATAAAGATCGGCTAATGGTCTGTTTTGTTTGTAAGGTAAGTAATTCAGGTTTCACTCATATCTGTCCATAAGCGACCATTGATTTCATTGGATATGAAGTATTTTATTCGCAATTGGGCCATGTGTGTGGACAGAGAAAGTTAAGATTTGTTGTTTTTTGGTTGTTAAAAAACATTGCCATATTGGATTTGAAGGGTTTGTGATTTAGCTTTCGCGGGTAATTTAATTGTTATATTCTTTTAGTTTTATCTTTTGCTATTTATTTTACTGTGATTTTAACAAAAGCATGAGGCTAATTTACACTCATGACTTGAGTACTAGCAGCATGTTTTTCTGCTCCAACTCTCAACTTCAAACCTCTCCTCAGCCACTTGTTTGATTTCATGTGACAGGTTAGGTGAAGTGAGAATGTTGTTTTTGGCACTTAATGTCAAGATGAATTAACAACAAAAAATGCACAAAATTGATAGTGTGAGATTGGTAGGCTCTATCTTGAAAAAGACATTGGCTTATAATTGTTTACTAAAAGAATATTTTTGTCATTTACTGTTAAATGATTTATACTCACTGGCATGAAATTTGTGTTAAAAATATATACTTTTTGGGGGACAAGTAAACACCTGGATTTCTGATTTTTGAAAAAAAGAGAAGAATTTGCATTGGTCATTTTCTGATATGTTTGTGTTTATTATGTGGTTTGGTCAAGACAACCCATGAAATCAACAAAAATTAATATCTCACAAAAATAATGATGATACAGTATGCTGCTGAAAATATATTACACCATACAGTTATAAGAGATAAATGATAATTTGTAAAATTCTGTACCAAAAGTTCATAAAAGTGGGTTTCCTGTCCTATAAAAAGACAAGTACAAATAACAATCAAAGCGCTGAAGGCACTGAAGTTGTTATTTTGTATCTACTTACACCAAAGACCTATAGAAATATTATTCTATAGGTCTTTGCTTACACTAATGTGTGGTTTGACAATGCTAACACACATTTCATGCGTTGAATATGCAACTTACAAGTGAAAAAAACAGCACACATTTTATTTATTTATTTAGAAAAGTAAATTGCAAACTTTATTTCCAAGTCTGCGTATACCCCGACTTCATTTTTAAAAGATATTTCTTATTATATTTAGTTGTTTTCGGTTTTAGCGATTATAAAGCATTTTTGAGGTTGTCTAAAGTATGCCTGTAGTAATTGGTGAATTCATGTCCAAAGTTTTATAAATTGAGAACGGTGAATATAAACAAGCTTAACCTTCTACTAACCTGTTCTACTTATGCGTTGCTAGCACCCGTCAATACAAAACATCGCCGCCATCTTTTTTTTTGAGAACAAAAGAACGTTTCCCAGAAATCCCCGCTGTAGAAGCATGAACGAGGTTACGAAACAGATCATTCGTTTTATTATTATAATTTATTGTTTGTTATATTTGGTTTTAGCGATTATGAAGCATTTTTGTTGTTGTCGATTGTATCGCTGAAGTTATTGTTGAACTCATGTTCAACGTTTTATAAATTGAGAATATAAACAAGCGTAACTATTTGCGTTGTTTTCCTGAATCTATTAATAGCCTCAGATTATGAATGACCTGTACTACGTCATTGAGGTGTATGTGAGAGCAAGGAACAACAACACTGTGAGGAGATTGCCATGAGCTGAGCAAAAATACTCCCAAAAATACTGCATCATGAAGACGCAGCAGAAAGTGGACTATTTTAATCATTCATAAACAATCTCTTCCATGACAATAATTTAATCATTGTTTAATGATTCTTTTCTATATAAGCTCCGTTCGAAACTATTACATTTAACACAATATTAATATAATGTTTCCATTTGTGAATGAATATAACTCAAACCTGTTGCATAAATTATACAACTTTTTCTCGCGCAGATACGGCGTGTGTGGCAGGTAGTAGGCTCTCCGTAGATAAGGCAAACCAACTTGGAATTTTGAGTAACAACATTAGCTGGTCGCTTCGCGACCAACTAAAAACAATGATATGTCCATAGATATTTTGAGTCTGTGAATTTAAAATAATATTTTTTTGTACAAAATATATGTTTTTCTATGGGAAATATTTTAATAACCTATTCAGCAAAGGACTAGAAAACTCTGCAAAAATGTATTCACTGAAATATGGATCTTTCTCATTTTAATTTTATTGGCAATGGTTTGATTGGTTATGCAATGAAAAATATATTATTTCTTTCACAGTCAATTAAACTTGAACTCATCTCATTGTCATTCTGATCTTTATCACCAACATTACATAAAGTTTAATGGACTCTTACTGTCATTTCATGTCTCACAAACTGTTCCTACCGAGTTTACATGATTGTGCAACATGAAGCATTTTATGGTTTGTGCTTGATTGAGAACTTTTATAACTCATTAAAGCGATCGAGTATACACCATTTCAGTGTAAAATTTGATTTTTGCATTCTTAATGCAACATATGAATATAATTATGAACGAGGCATTTTATATAAAATTGATTAACAGTCTTAATTTGGTCTTAATTTGATGCATTTTATCTGTTTTGAAAAATAATAAGATTCTAATCACTTGCTTGCATGACTTTTCATCTGTTTTGAAAAATTATAAGATCGTTATCAATTTCTTGAATGAGGACTTTTGCTACTTTAATAAAATGTCTGTCACAATGTGGTACATATTAGCTCCAAGTCTACTAGGATTGTTTTGTCAGTTTAAGTGTCAGAGTTGGTGATAAAATTGTTTGAAGGTGACATTTATTTCAAGTATCTTCAACATGCAAATATGATAATTATGCAATATATAATTGTCTTACTTTATTGAAGTTCTGCCTATTTTGAGTTTGGATCTTTTTGCATAAAAATGCTTTTCACAAGTAAATATTGTCAACATTATTAACGTGGTATCCTTTTATTTTATCACTTTGTAGAATTTCTGGAAGAAAATTCATCTAACTTTGTTCACTTAAGATCGACTTAAGTTAAGATTTCTATAAGTAGCCTTGGGAATGCCAACCCCGGGCCTGTATTTACCAACCCATTCTTAGACTTGAGAAGAAAGAATGGACTTGGAACCAAGAAAAATGTGTTCAGTGTTTGAATATATACAGGCCTCCACTGTTGATTATGTCATTAACAAAATGTTCTATATGAAGAATAATATAGATAGAGATGTTTACTGTAGAGATTGACTCAAAATTAAAGAAATTCTTGAATATTCTAATTTAAAGAATTTTCTTTATTCTTAGACTTAAGTCTAAGAATTGTTTGGTGAATGCCAACCCCGGTCTCCCAACTACCAGCAAACTAGGATGGTATAAGCGAAGGCTAACCATAAAGCAAAAAGTAGACATGTCTAGGATTATGTTTAAAAGATTCCTTTGCCATGTTTACACCAACAAGTTGTAGTGAATGAGAGTTTTGGCAATGTAAGAAGACGTCAATGTAACATAGAAAATCTTACGTACACTCAAGAGATCTTCAAGACAACATGCATTAATATATAAATTGTGGCATTTAAAATCATCAGACCTTGTAGCTCATTATTACCTCAATGTGACACACGGGCAATCCGAAAATGTATTTGAGCCTTGCTTTGAGAAAACAGGGCTTAATGCATGTAAAGTGTTGTCCGAGATTACCCTTTTCCCTTTTATTGTATTTTTCCTTTAAAGAAAGTTTTTTCTTTGCAATATCCAGTTAAGCTGGAAGGCTTGATCCCAGTTGGCTGAGGCTAATCTGGGACGACAATTCGCGCACATGTATTAAGCCTAATTTCCCACTCGGAAACCAAGTGAAAATGGCTATGTGCAAACAGCATAAAACCAGACCGGCCTGCGAGTTACAATACTTATAATTACACAGTCTGTTCAGGTTTTCTGCTGTTTGCTGCTCATGAGTATCTAAGGGTTGGAAATGAAGCCTTGAAAACTTGAGTACAGTAAAAAAAGGTATTTAATCAAATGTATCTTTCTAAGTGACTACAGATGCGTCAAAATGCATATCTTAAGTGGTAAAGGATTAAATACATATCTAAGTGGTAAAGGGTTAAATACGTATATAAGTGGTAAATGGTTCATTACGTATCTAAGTGATAAAGGGTTAAAGATGTATCTTAGTGGTAAAGGTTTAAATACATATCTAAGTGGTGAAGGGTTAAATACATAGCTAAGTGGTGAAGGGTTAAATACATAGCTAAGTGGTGAAGGGTTAAATACATAGCTAAGTGGTGAAGGGTTAAATACATAGCTAAGTGGTGAAGGGTTAAATACATAGCTAAGTGGTGAAGGGTTAAATACATATCTAAGTGGTGAAGGGTTAAATACATAGCTAAGTGGTGAAGGGTTAAATACATAGCTAAGTGGTAAAAGGTTAAATACCTATCTAAGTGGTAAAGGGTTAAATACGTATCAAAGTGGTAAAGGGTTAAGCCCCTTTCTCCCAGAGTGAGGCTCAGTTTTGTGTGTTCCAAATTCGGATACCATGCTCCCCGATGATGTTTGCAACTATCATGTATAATGCTCCAGTATCATTTATTCTGGCATTGTCGCTGACAATGTGCATTGCCAATTACCATCCCTGACAGAAAACACTCATGAATTAGGATTTATGATGATAATTGTGCAGTTCTTAAAGGGTGCCAATGGGGTGAAGATTATTTTGTATCTTTTTTTACCCAACTCTGTAGTGATCTGTAGATCATAGCACCCCATTGGTGCAAAAATGTACCATGTGACATTGAAATTAGAGGGCACATGGTACCATGTGACATTGAAATTAGAGGGCACATGGTACCATGTGACATTGAAATTAGAGGGCACATGGTACCATGTGACATTGAAATTAGAGGGCACATGGTACATTTTTGCACCAATTGGGCGATAGGTAAGTGGTTTTAGTTTTGAAGATATACGCTATCTATGATGCATCATTAATTTCTGAGATATTGCAGTTATATCTACAGGTGCATCACATATATTGCAGTTATATCTACAGGTGCATCACAGATATTGCAGTTATATCTACAGGTGCATCACAGATATTGCAGTTATATCTACAGGTGCATCACAGATATTGCAGTTATATCTACAGGTGCATCACAGATATTGCAGTTATATCTACAGGTGCATCACATATATTGCAGTTATATCTACAGGTGCATCACAGATATTGCAGTTATATCTACAGGTGCATCACAGATATTGCAGTTATATCTACAGGTGCATCACAGATATTGCAGTTATATCTACAGGTGCATCACATATATTGCAGTTATATCTACAGGTGCATCACAGATATTGCAGTTATATCTACAGGTGCATCACAGATATTGCAGTTATATCTACAGGTGCATCACAGATATTGCAGTTATATCTACAGGTGCATCACAGATATTGCAGTTATATCTACAGGTGCATCACAGATATTGCAGTTATATCTACAGGTGCATCACAGATATTGCAGTTATATCTACAGGTGCATCACATATATTGCAGTTATATCTACAGGTGCATCACAGATATTGCAGTTATATCTACAGGTGCATCACAGATATTGCAGTTATATCTACAGGTGCATCACAGATATTGCAGTTATATCTACAGGTGCATCACAGATATTGCAATTATATCTACAGGTGCATCACAGATATTGCAGTTATATCTACAGGTGCATCACACTGAGATATTGCAGTTATATCTACAGGTGCATCACAGATTAATTTGCAAACTGCTCAAGATATTGTTGAACATTTATAATTGGAGATTTATCACGTCAATCTGAAGCAAAAAATTACTGTAAAATAATTTTCTTATTATCACCATGAAACTTTGTGGGTTTTTTTCTAAAAAAAAAAGAGACTTTTTCCTGGAGATTTAATTTGTGAATTTAGATTATTGACAATTGGCTTGATATTTTACTGATATGCTACTAGTTATATTAACTTTGCGTTTTAAACCAAATATTTAATATTAAAAGGGTAGCAAATATGTGTGTACAAATATAAATACTGTAACAACAAATTGATTGTTAAAGTTAATTTTTGCTCATGAAATGTGTATTTGAAACCTTGAATTTATTAACAATACATTTTAAATTGGGCACAAACTAGTTTTCGCAGCCAGCACGTACAACAAACACGCCCCTTTAAATTCTTATAAAGGCCTGACGTTTTTATTATTCTTTAGTAGTTTGTTGTGGCTCAGAGCCCTAATTTTATTTATTGCGCCAAAGGGCCATGTTTCAAGCCCCTAATTCATGTTTCAAGCCCTTAATTGGATAAGAACATCATTGCCTTTATACAACTGTCCAATTAAATATTCTGGAATCCATCAGAAGAATTCTCCGACAGTCACCACTGGACACTTCCCAACAAGCATTCACAGTCAGTTAGCAACAACTTTGAATTAAAAACAACATTAATTGAACCGCCAATGATTATATTATTTATGTCCCGCTCTTAGAACAACCGTTGTTAATGCATGTGCATAAAGTGTTGCCTAACTGAGCTAATCTTGAACTACACTTCCCCCTAGACTGGATTTTCCTTGAGAAGAGACCTCCAGTAAGTGACCAAGTCCATCAAAGCAGAAAATGTCGTCCCTATTTAGCCTGTATTGACTGCACATGTTAATATGGGACAAAACTTGACGAACATGCATTAATCACGGTTTTCCCAGTGTGATGTTAATTTCTTTTCTCTCCCTACTGGTACAGTGGCAGTAGGTATGTACTGTTTGTATTTGCAAACAATACGGAGATTTTGTCTATTTATCTAACATGTGCCCTGATGTCTGTTAGATTCAATTACAATTCTGTACACAATATTTGCATTCAAACAAGCTTCCTTTCTTACTGAATTCATATTGATGTATTTTTGTTTTACAGGAAATTAAATATTCAATATAAAAGTGTTTGATTGTAACAATTAAGGTCAATGTGTTCCCTTATAAAATTCATAATGATGTATATTTGTTTTACAGGAAATTTAATATTCATAAGTGTTTGATTGTAACAATAAGGGTAATTGTGGTCCCATATAAAACTTATAAAACAAACTTTATAACAATATGAAGAGAGTTCACATGAGAAGTTGTGTCATTTTAACAACATCTATCTAAATGCATCAGAATCATCATTTGAGCGGTCCGTCCTTTGACCAGTTGCCCTTTGACCAGCCTGAGTTTTGTATTCAGGCTAATCAAGATTGATTCTTTTCAATTATATGGTGTTTTTTCTAAACAGTATTTCCTCAACGAGTTATATGACAAGAAAAAACCCAGTGCTGCAATTTGGCATGCAATAGTTGTTTGGTCAGGATTCATTAAATGTGTAAAGTCTTCGCAATCTTTGAGAAATGTTAGAATGTATAACATTTATTTCAATTTTTTGTCTTATGTGTTATTTTTATCACCATTCCAAAAAAACAGAGAAAGGAGGGGGGGTGGGAATTCTTCTGTGTTTTACATGAACCATCTTGGTACCAGATCTCCAGTGAATCTGTTTATCTGACATTATGAATGATGTGAAAGTAATATTAATAGTGATGAAGACAGTTTTGGATCACTTAAAACAGCTGCCTTGTTTCATTACAGCCGATAATTTTAATTATAATCGTGTTATGCAAGCCTGAGGGGTGTCCTGTTATGCAGTCTGTAAGAATCATTTATTCTTGCTCCATATCACAAGTCTCCTGCAGGCTGCAAAGTGGCTGTTACAGAAATTGTGATAAAGCTTTGTCATGATTAAGGTCGCCATGGCGTAGTCGACTATGGTATCAGCCTAGTGATCAGCAGGTGACAGGCTCAATCCCTACTGTGGGAGCGTTCTTAAGACCTCACTTTAAGAAACCAAGTACTGGTTCTACCCAGGCCCAAGACTCATTGAATAGTCAAATTGTGTTGATGCTCCAGAGGAGCTCTGCAAATAATGGGCAGAACAAGAAGAATATAAGTACCCTATAGATCTCACGAAGAAACTGAATTTTTTCTTTTCGTGCACTATCTTTAACATGCATCTTTAACCAATTATATTTATGATACTGATTTGTTGGTATAGCACTGTAATCAGATGATTAATCAAAATAAAATGTTAAAATAAAAAGTTTTAAAGAGAAAAATGTTTCATTGCAAAGTTTTATCATTTTTAGAACATTGTATACTAGAGTGTTATGGAGCTAGTATCAAGTTCTTCGCAAGTATGATGTTATTTTTCACAGGGCACTTTCGAGACCAAAAAGTCGACTGATATGGGAAAAACTAATTTATAATAACTCTATTATAATTATATAAGAATAACAGAATCAAATGAATAAAGTTATAATTATTTGTTATTTCTAAAAATACAATAAAAAAATTTTTTTTTCAAATTGGGATTTTTTTGTACAATATCAGTTCGGGAATGGGTCCTTTTAAAGGGGCCTTTTCACGCTTTGGTAAATTGACAAAATTGAAAAAAGTTGTTTCAGATTCGTAAGTTTTCGTTTTAGTTATGATATTTGTGAGGAAACAGTAATACTGAACATTAACCATGCTCTAATATAGCCATTATATGCATCTTTTGACGATTTTAAAACCTAAAAATTATAAAGCGTTGCAACGCGAAACGATTGAATAGTTTCGAGAGTTCTGTTTTTGTCGTTAAATTTTGTGAAACTACGAAGATTGCTTATATAATGTATAAAATACGTCAAGAATGTGTACTCGGCGGAATAGCTCAGTAGGCTAAAGCATTTTTACTTCAGGACTCTGGCAGGACTCCAGGGGTCACTGGTTCGAAACCAGCTCCGGGCAATGTTCTTTTCCTTTTTTTAATTTTTTTCTTGAATTTTTACTGGAGCTTTTACGATCCAATGTTTACATTTATCAATATAAAGCATTTAATGAATAAGTTAAAAAAATGCCAAAATCTGTGAAAAGGCCCCTTTAAACTAACACGTACATGTGCCAGGAAAAGGCCTGCACGTACTCCATGTTTAATTACTTATGACACCTCGGGGTTTACAGGAAGTTCAGGTTTGTGAGCTAACTGGCATTCCATCACAACTCCTCTACCAAAACACTAATCTATGGCCACTTTATCAGCGGAGAAATCTTCTCCAATAATAAACATGGGGCTTGTATGTTCTTTGGAAGAGTCACTGACATTTGGTACAAGACAAATGGTAGAAGACAAATTCTGTAAAGTCATGATTTTGGTGGGGCATACATTTAAGTTGATTTAATGGGTCGACTGGTTGATAAAACTAACATCCCAACAAATGAATAATTAATTCTTGTTGTTTTTCTTTTCTTTTTACGAAAATCAGAAATTCTCAAATTGGCCCTTTAAAAAAATTGTGAAATTTTATGCTGACGAATATAAATGGTATACAGTTTTCACAGAACATGTATAGCGTTTCTACAAGGCCAGATGGTACTTGTAGACCAGGACCTGGTACAACAGACTGGTTCAAATGCCTCACAATCAAACAGATGTCAGGGATCTTGTTGACAAGATAACCATTCTTTAAACTTTGCTCTGGAATGGGAAACATTTTTGTTTCATCTTTTTAAATTTATTTCCCTTTTTTTTATTGGGAGATTTTTTATTTTACTTTACATTGTGACGAATAGAGATGTTAAAAGTTGAAAATGTAACTTTGAATGTTGATTTCCCTGCTTATTGCTTGGTTTTGGCATTACATCCATGACAAGTGACAAGCTTAAACAAAAACCATAAGAGTTTTCTTTATAACATTTAAGTTTTTGCTTAAAGAATTGCTTAAAAAAAGTCAAACAAATATTGTTACTCAGTTAACAGCAGAATTGTTTGTCACTCAGAAATATCCAGCCTCTATGATACAAGAAATGGGTCCATTCCATGTTGAAGAGCTTCTCTTGCAAGGGAGGCAACCTCATTTGATTTCATTGCATTCATTATTACCTCCCTTCATGACTCTTGGTTCCCTTGAATCTCAGTGAATCAGAGACCGGTGGTTTATTTACACTCATCCCATGTTTGCAAATAAATCCTGGCATCAAAAATTCAGCCTGGAAGGCAAGTGTTGTCTCTAATACCCACACATCAAAGCAGAAAGTCAGGGATTATCAAGAAAGTATCTTGGGAGCTCTAGAATGGTGAATAAAACCGACAGGTAGCTGAACAGGTATTCAGTGCAAACTCATAAAAGAACATCAAACTATAACTGGCATAAAGTTCATGACCTTGGTTGCTGCCTCTCTGGGTTCACCTGACTCATAAAATCTGGCAATAAGTGCGATGTAATGATGTGCTTTGCCGATGTAATGATGTGCTTTGCCGATATGCTGGCTTTGCTTGCATTTGATTTTGACAACATTATGATTTACATTAGGGGAATGAAATTAGATTTTGCAAGGCAGCCTTTGTTGAATGGTACTCAAAACAAGGTAATTTTAGAATGTTGAATAATAGGAGGGCTTCTTATATTTGCATTTTTTAATTAAAATTAATTAAACATTTAAGATTAAGATAATGAATGTACATGTAAGTTGCCTGTTAAACCCATTTATGCCAAGTGGACTCTCCCATCCTTCTAAATTGGATCAATTTATTTCGAAAATTAGGGATGTCTAGTATATTTATTTCTATATTTAGAATATTTCTTACAGAAATTCCTTTAAGCAAACAGCTTAGACCCAGATGAGACGCCGCATCATGCGGCGTCTCATCTGGGTCTACGCTGTTTGCCAAGGCCTTTTTTCTAGACGCTTCGGCATAAATGGGTTAAAAATGCAGTATGATGAAAACTTGTCAGATAACCAACAAATATCTCTGGACACTCAGATACGGCCAGTGCATTATCTGTTAGAAGTGGTTTTAGGCAAATAAAATACTAATTCACTGGGTTATATGCAATTAGCCTCTTAAAAAGAGCAGTAAAATGGACATTAAAGTCAATGAGGTGGCCTTGATTTGACCTGCCATTGATTGTTATCTGGTCTGAGAGACCAATATCTCGGTAAGTAATCTTTTATGGCTGGTGTTTTCTTACTAGTTAGCAATAAATCCAAAAAGAAACTGCTGAGTTTGCAAAACTGTCGAAGACATGTTTTATTTGTGAACACATTTTTAATAACATAAGCAGGATTGGAATGTGTGATGTTAATTTATGATTGTTGAATACTAGAACTTAAACGGATCTTGGTTTTGATGTAGTTATTTTAAACTCCATCCAAGGTATTATAAGTCATTATTTCAAATAATCTAAAGCAACTAACATGACCTTATGCAATTGCCAGTGAAGAATGATAAGCTACTACGCCACTCAGCCAATAGAAGCTTGCGGAATTTTGACTGCTTTCTTGGTGAAAGTTGCTCTTTGATAGCAGTTCTGAATAAAATCAATCCCTGATGGATCTTGTGAACAAAACCATAACTCTTTAGGTCTAAACAATAACAAACAATAACAACAAACAGTGGCACATTTTTTTTTTATAACTTAGTCTATGAAATTCAGATTCTGTGATAAAGTGTAAGGTGAATACAGGACTTCGTTTGTCCACTTGTTTCTTTACAATCATTATTATTTGTGTGACATTAATTTTTCATTGATTTCAGACAAATCCACCCATTTTTACTAAAAAAAACTCGGAAAATGACCTCTTTTTTGCAATGTCAGTTATCCAAGAATTTACATGCCCACTAAAAATTCATGTTTGAAAATCTTTAATATTTCATGCAGTCAAATATAAATATTTTACAATATTTGTACAAGTAACACACACTATTTTCTTCCCTCTCTATATTTGTCACTGAATACAAATGTTGAATACATCAAAATTATCCAGGTTTTTGTCTTTGTGCAACGTTCCTTTCCTTCGTTTTTTTCTTTCTTGCATTTCTCTCCTTTTTTGTCAAGAAATGAATATGAGGCATACACAATTATAACTACCCATTGTACCGTTGTTCATGACATGCTATATACAATTGTTGTATATATTGGTACTTTTATGATATCTTTGTAAATAGTATGTACCTGTGTATGTTTATATGAAATTTCTTGATAAAAGCTTTACAAAAATAAATGAGTCGCATTCTGAGAAAACTGGGCATGCATGTGCGTAAAGTGTCTTCCCAGATTAGCCTGTGCAATCTGCACAGGCTAATAAGGGACGACACTTTCCGCTTTAATGACATTTTTCGTTTAAATGAAGTCTCTTCTTAGCAAAAATCCAATTTAGGCGGAAAGTGTCGTCCCTGATTAGCCTGTGCTGAAATACAAATTCTGCCCTCTCTTCTTACAAGAAATGGATCCTTTCCAAGTCGAAAAGCTCTTGCAAGGGAGACAACCTCATCTGATTTGATTGCATTCATTTTTACCTTCCTTCATGACTCTTCTGCTTTCAGGATGGAGAGTGTGGTCCAGGACATGCGCCAGTACAAGTCCAAAATTGATCAGCTACGCCATGAGAAGACCAGCCTCAGTTCCACTTATGAGGTCAGAGGTCATTGGTTAAATGGTTGTTCATAAATACAATTATACAATATGAGGCCAAGGGTAATGTCTTAACCTCAGTTCTTTATTATGCAGTCAGGAATCATTCTTTAAACTTAGTTCAACATTATGAGGTCATGGATAATTATTGAAATTCAGTTCTACATTATGAGGTCAGAAGTCATTCATGAAACTCATTTCTACATTATGAGGTCAGGGGTCATTCTTGAAACTCAGTTCTATAATTTGAGGTCATGGATAACTCATGAAACTCAGTTCTATATTTTGAGGACATGGATAACTCATGAAACTCAGTTCTACATGATTAGGTCAAGGGTCATTCATAAAACTCAGTTCTTCATTATGAAGTCATGGATAATTCGTGAAACTCAGTATTATAATAAAATTTATATTTTGAGATCAGGGAAAATTCATAGAACTCAATTCTATATTATGACGTCAAGGATAATTCCTGAAACTCAGTTCTACATTATGGGGTCATGGATTATTCTTGAAACTCAGTATTATATATTTTTAGGTCAGGGATAATTCATAAAACTTAGTTCTATATTATGAGGTCAGGGATTATTCCTGAAACTCAGTTCTTCATTATTTGGTCAGGGGTCATTCATAAAATTCAGGTCTACATTAGTGGGTCAATGGTCATTAAAAAACTCAAGTGCACATTGTAATGTCAGGGGTCATTATAAAATTCAGGACCACATTATGCGGTTGGAGGGCATTTATAAACACCCAATTTTATTAGATTAGGTGTCATTCATACAACTATGGTCTACATTATTTGGTCAAAGGTTACTATAAGATTGTTCTACACTGTAAGGTCAAGGTTCATTCATAAGACTCAATTCAAAATGACTGGGCCAAAGGTCATTCATCAGACTCAATTCAAAATGACTGGGCCAAAGGTCATTCATCAGACTCAATTCAAAATGACTGGGCCAAAGGTCATTCATCAGACTCAATTCAAAATGACTGGGTCAAAGGTCATTCATAAGACTCAATTCAAAATGACTGGGCCAAAGGTCATTCATCAGACTCAATTCAAAATGACTGGGCCAAAGGTCATTCATAAGACTCAATTCAAAATGACAGGGCCAAAGGTCATTCATCAGACTCAATTCAAAATAACTGGGCCAAAGGTCATTCATCAGACTCACTTTTAAAATATGATGTAACAAGTCAATGTAATGCAGGGGTGTGATATTTCCTCCTTTCTGCTGATTTCCTCCCTTTCAATGTCAAACAAATTTTACAAATTGTTATAAACTTGACTATATGGAAATCAAGAGTTAAGTTGAACCGTGTAAGGGGGTAGGGCATTTCCCCTTGCTGAAGTGATTCTTGAATCACACCCCTGGTAATGGGAACTGTTTGGGTACCTTGACAGCCAACTTTGTAGATTGTGCTGATAGGATCTTTTAGCCTTCAATCTACAAATATTTTGTAAAAATGTATTCCCTTTGAATGGTTTACAGTTTTATTGCATAAATTAATTCCCTTGACTGGTTTAGTTTTTTTACTGTATATATTTATTCCCTTGACTGGTTTAGGGTTTTAGTGTACACATTTATTTCCCTAACTGGTTTAGGGATATATTGTATACATTTATTCTCTTAACTGGTTTAGGGTTTTATTGTATAAAAGTTATTCCTTGAATGGTTTGAAGTTCTATTGCATAAATTTAGTCCCTTAACTGGTTTGGGGGTTTCACAAAAAAATCGGAGTCTATAGTTAAATGATGTTATTATTCTTGCAGACCAATCTACAGAAGTTCAAAGGTCACATCACGGATTTGGAGCGTGAAAACATGGTCCTGCTGAATGAAGTTAAGAAACTCGAGTCTCAGGTGAGTGAAACAATAATGAAGTTAAGAAACTCGAGTCTCAGGTGAGTGAAACATTTTGATAAGTAATTCAAAATTTTCTTTTAAAATTGATGGAACTAGAATTAAATTTAGCTTAGGGGCATAAAATTAGTTTACAGAGATCATTTAAGCTTCTGGAGTTTAAGTTTGCCAAGGAACTTTAATATAGCTTAGGGAGTTCAATTTACCTTATTTAGGTAAATAAAGCATAATATAGATTAAAGGGAGGTTTTTATTTACCTAAGGGAGTTAACTAAAGTTAAGAGATATAAATTCTTAGATGACATTGAAATGTTTTTTTGCTATTGAAGATTCATTTAGTGTTATGTAAGGACTTTATTTATAGTTGAAGGATTTAAAAAAGCCTTGGGAGTTCATTTTAATCCATGTAGTCTAATTTCGAATCCATCCTGGATGTATTTATATGGATTAATTGAAATAAAATAAATAAATAAACAAACACATAACTTTGTTTATTTAAATTTCTTAAATACTAAATATGTTTCAGCAATTGCCTTAAGCAGTAGTATTAATATAAACAAAAACACAGGAAGTGATGTCAACGTCATACAGTAACTTAACGTTGGCAACACAGAATATAACACAATACAAAGATGGATCAGAGTTGATAAAGAGTTTTTTTTATTCTACAGCTAAACCATATTATATAAGGAAACTCTACTTGCTAATCATAAAACTCAATGCATTATTATGAGATCAGGTGTGATGTAACCTTGTGCTTTACATGCCTACCAGCCTTCACACTGAACTTTAAGTACATGGCTGACCACTGATTTGGCCTTTTACTCTCAGATAAAGGTCAAAAGCAGTAAACCTTTGTTCAACTTGTGGGATAAATTATAGAAAACAATAACACTGACAAAGTTTTCTCTTCTTTTACAGATGAGTTCAAAAGCCGGGAGCCAGGACCGGTACCGTCTGCTTCTGGAGCGACTGAAAATGGTCGAAACAGAGAACTCCTCCCTTGTGCTAGAGAACGAGCAGCAGCGAGGCCAGTACGAGAAATGTCTCGACGAGATTGCAAACCAGGTAACAAGTTCTTCCCAGAAAAAGAACTGGTTCCAACTACATATGAAATTGACCAGAACGATACAAACAAATTTGAAAGAGGGTCACTCAAGGATCATTTCTTTGAAATTTCTTTTAAATAATTTTCTTTTAAATCTATCAAGAGTTTATGTAGGAGAATTCTTTAGAAGAAAAAGTAAACGCATGCATTAATGGACAGCTGACTGTGTGCTCAAGTGAGCTTAGAAGAACTTACAATTGTACAAAAGCAGGGTTTTCAATTATCACATAACACATTTTTTAAATACATGTATAATTTTGGTGGTTCAGGCGTATGTTTCTACTTCCTTTAGGTGGTTCAGGCGTTTGTTTCTATTTCATGCAGGTGGTTCAGGCATTTGTTTTTATTTTCTACAGGTGGTTTAGGCATGTTTCTATTTCCTCCAGGTGGTTCAGGCATTTGTTTCTTTTTATGCTCTCCCAAAAAAATTTTTTTTGGGGGGGGAGCATATAGTCGCCGCTTCGTCTGTCCGTGTGTGTGTCCGTGCGTGTGTCCGTCTGTGCACAATTTTTGTCCGGGCTATTTCTCGGCAATTAATGACGGGAATTCAATGAAACTTTATTGGAAGCTTCACTACCAAGAGGAGATGTGCATGTTATCAGCCGTTTCTGGTCGGATGATTTTTCACAGAGTTATGACCCTTCAAAATTTTCAATTAACTGTACATATAGTGCAATTCTTGTCCGGGCTATTTCTCAACTATTGACCGGAATTCAATGAAATTTTATGGGAAGCTTCACTACCAAATGGAGAGGTGCATATTATCAGCTAGTTCTGGTCGGATGATTTTTCACATACTATGGCCCTTTGAAATTTTCCATTAACTGTACATATAGTGCAATTCTTGTCCGGGCTATTTCTCAGCAACTAATGACTTGAATTCAATGAAACTTTATGGGAATCTTCACTGCCAAGAGGAGAGGAGTGCATATTATAAGCCGGTTCTCGTCGTATGATTTTTCACAGAGTTATGGCCCTTTGAAATTTTCCATTGTACATATGGTGCAATTCTTGTCCGAGCTATTTCTCAGCAACTTATAGGAATTCAATGAAACTTTATGGTTAGATGTTTTATTTAGAGATGTATGGCCCTTTGAAATTCTTAAGTTGCTAAACTATCCATCGTATTATTTTGTCCAAAGTTATGCCCGTCAAGACATTTCCTTTTATCTGAATATATAGTGCAATAATGTGACAAAAAAAACTTTGGGGAGCATCACCCGTCTCCGACGGTTTCTTGTTCCTCCAGGTGCTTCAGGCATTTTTTATATATTTCCTCCAGTTGGTTCAGGCATTTGTTTCTATTTCATGCAGGTGGTTCAGGCATATGTTTCTATATCCTCCAGGTGGTTCAGGCATTTGTTTTTATATTCTCCAGGTGGTTCAGGCATTGCTAGCGCAGAAGATGTTACGTGAGGAATGTGTGCAGCTCCAAGAGCGTGTCCAGGAACTTGAGTCCCAGAATAAGCACCTGTGTATCGCCTACAGTGCTAGAGTACATTCGGGCTCGGACTCAAATTCTCAGGTAAGGAGAAACTTGATGAGTCATCTCATGATGAGATTCATTAAGATTATAAACGAAGCATGGGTATTACCAATCGCACATTCTCGGCCCTTTCCGTCAAACATCGGATAAGTACCTCGAAGGAGATAGTATGAATACACATTTCAGAAGCGGTATTGCGGTCTACCTACGCGGGCCTACGCGAATCAAAATTACATAGTAAAAACAAACATAGCCGGTTTTGCGAGTTGTTTACATTTAGCAAAGATGAAAATGGGGATTTTCTATGCTCTGAAGCCAGAGCAAGTAAAAACTCTACGGGAATTATGGACCCCGTCGTTATTATTGTTTTTTGTTGTTGTAACATTCTTAGAATGGTATCACGTGGGCGGACTACTTTCAACCCGTATTTCTCCCGAGTCCGATTATGATAATCTGCGAGGGGTACCGAATGGGGTATTACATCTATTGTTAGAGTCCATTTGGGTTTGGACTCATATTTTCATATGAAAAAAACTTGATTAGGCATTTCATATTTATTTTTTTAATTCATTCTGTGAAATGATTTAAATTGCTGGTTATACATTTTGGGAATTTTGAATTTCAGACAAATTAGTGCAGTATTGCATTCACATTTTATTTCAAAGAGTCACTGTGAATAACATTTGGTCATAAACTTGCATAATAGTCGGCCTGTAAACATTAAGTTATTTCCCGTGTATTTGTTTTCAGGATGGAGGGGTGTTTGTGGCGGGCAGTCTCGATTCCCTGCACAGCATGTTCAGTGAACAGGTAATTTCCCTTGAATTGAGCCTCAATCTGGTTAAACCGAGCTTAAAGCATGTACTTAAAGTATCGTCCCAGACTAGCCTGTGCAGTCTGCATAGGCTAATCAGGAACGACACTGAGTATATGCATTAATCTTGATTTTTCCAGAGTGAAGCTCAAGTTTTTTAGAAGAGACTTCCTTCAGAAGAAAAATACTATGAAAGCGGAAAATGGACTGCACAGGCTTATCTGGGATGACACTTTACACATGTATTGAGCCCAGTTTATTCAGAACGAGGTTGAAATGTGTTCGTTTTCTTTGGAAAAATCAACAAGTATTATGTAAGGATAGTCAACCCATTTATGCCTAGCTTCTAGAAAAAAGGCCTTGGCAAACAGCATAGACCCAGATGAGAAGCTGCATGATGCAGCGTCTCATCAGGGTCTGCGCTGTTTGCTTAAAGGGATTTCTGTAAGAAATATTCTAAATATAGATATAAATATACAAGACATCCCTTATTTTGGAAATAAATTTATCCAATTTAGACGGATGGGAGAGTTCACTAGGCATAAATGAGTTAAGATTGTATTATCCTCAATAGTTCACTTGGGTGTCTTCTATTTCCAGACTGCAGACGGTACTGGCGGTCATCAGATGAGTTCACCGCCACCATGGTTACAAG
Organism: Dreissena polymorpha; assembly: GCF_020536995.1. NCBI lineage: Eukaryota > Metazoa > Mollusca > Bivalvia > Myida > Dreissenidae > Dreissena > Dreissena polymorpha. The sequence goes on from NC_068364.1 coordinate 27,266,393, forward strand.
ACCGTTTGCCAGGAGACAGACATAGCCTCGTTTCCTTCACGGGCAGCGTAATGTCCACACCAGACATGGACACTGAAATCATTGCTGGAAAAGACAAATCGAGAAAGTTCAAATGTCGAACAGAAATAGAGACAGAATTCCCAGCTACTCCTTCCAGCCCCAAGTCAAAGCACGTCAGCATAATGGAGCGAACCAATGACACAAAACGGAGCTCATCAACGTCATCCTTGTTGCCATTGAAAGTTGGACCAAATCGACAAAGAACTCGATCTACCTCTTCGCTCACGCGAGCGCATGGTTTGACTTCTGCACAAACCGCGGATAACGGGTCACATGATTCAGGGCATTCTACGATGGACAAATCAACGACCAATCAGACATCGCAAGTAGTATTCAATCAGGGTATTTCAACAAGCTCAATGTCTTCTTCTGGCAATCAACGTCAAACTTCTATGCTACAAGTGCCTAAAGATTATTCATCATCTTTTGCAAATTCTCAGGGTCAGATGCAAACTTCACAGACATCAATTTCATCATCATCATCGTCCTCATCAGTTTTTATGACGTCCTCAAAAATTCCTGTTTTGCCTGTCGGTTCAACGAAAGAAGACCTCCAATTACGAAGGAATTCTTTGAAAGCAGAATACAGCATTAGACTCGGTAGTCAGACAGCAGTGACATCAAATACTCCGTCTCCGAAACCGAGCATTCCCACTTTGCGACCTCCACGACCTTCGTCTCAAGGTCAGCGGTCAATTGGAGGTCAAGGTAACACACAGTCAAGGCCACCATCTGCCTCGGGAAGGTCACAGTCTGCAGGTTCAAAGATTCCGTCTGTGTTTTCAAAGCCGGCTAGAACATCATCCAAAGAGAATGTTTCAAAATTAAAAAGTACATCGGAAAGTGCAAAGCCAGTAACAAACTCAAAATCAGGATCAAACTCCAAGCCATTGACGAATGTGAGCTCAACTATGAACACAGGGTCTGAGAAATATAAGTGTGCTACGACATCTTTGGCCTCGAAATTAATTCCACCCAAATCACCAATAATGAAACATAGTGGTATAAAAACTAGTTTAAAAAGCCCACCCCCCGGGATACTTTTGTTAGAACAGGATAGTAAGTCTACAAATTCTACAGCAATACAAAACGCACAGGCTGCCTTGAAGAGTGTTTACTGTATAAAATCTGTACCTCCTGCAGGAGAGTCCAAAAGTTGCAAACAAGAAAGTGCTAAACCAGCACTCCCCGTTCGTGGGTATAAACCAGTTCATTCACATTTTCCAATAATGGGCCTTAACACATTGAATCATACCAGTCCAAAATCGGAAGAAAGTGCAACACAAATTTATGAAAATGTTCAAACCCCAGTCAACTGTGTTTCTCCAAATGACAATCAGTGTACTTTTAAAAGTACAACAGATGCCCATGTTTCAAATAAGTCTGTCGTGATAACTAATGTTAGTATTGTTAGTCAGTCTGGGCCGCTAAATTATGCGGCAGTGTCTGGGCGATTTACAGGAAATTTTATTGACACTGAAACGTGCATGGCAAAAAAGCCGAATTACTTTTATGACTACAGTGACGAAGACAGTGATTGTCCCGTAACTCGGTCACCGTCAAAAGACTTCGGCTCGGTATCCACGATTTCATTAGAAGAGCTGCTTGATCGAACTCTTGAAAATATGGATACGCCAAATGGTAGTGAATTCAGTTCAGGATATCTTGCGTATAATTCTACTCAAATGCTTACAGAATCCGTGACTAGTGACAATTCCTCGGACGTCACGTTGTTAAAAAATTATGAAGTTGTGAAATCTGCTGATAATACAAATACTCTTTCTTCAAGTAATTTCGGAGAAAATGTGCCCAGCAATATTTTCTCTGCTAGCCAAAATGTTGGAAACAACTTAGGTGGAAAACCAGATATTGTGAAAGACACGGAACATAGTCAGCAAAAGAATTTACAAAAGAACATACCGGTTTCTGAAATACCTGGCTCATCGTTGCCGGGTTACAGAGCAAAACGACCTAAGTCGCTGATTCTGGGGTCGAAAGAGAAGAAGTTTTTGTACTGTGAGTATGGCTCTTCCTCGGGATCGGATTCGTCTGAAAACGAACACTTGAGCTGCAAGGTTTCGTACGCTAAAAATGTTAAGGAGCAAGAAATTCAGTCAAAAGTCTCAAAGTGTGTTAAAAATGGACAGGCAAAAGTTATCGAATCCCCAAAAAGTGCAAAATCTACTTTGAAATGTGCCTCTAATGTGCCAGAAGTAAAAAATGAAAAAGACGATAAAGTGCAATCGCTCATTTCTAAACCAAGTGCCATAAAAAAGCCTTCCAAAATACCTCCGCCAGTTGCAAGTAAACCGGTTTCTAAAATGTCTTCCATTCCCAAAATAGCACCTAGTACCAGCATACAAAGGCCAAAGTCGGTAGAAATGGTAGTAAATACAGCATTGACCACTCATAAATCAAAGCTTTCTGGGTATTTCGAAAGTCCAAACCCAAAAGATTTAACCAAAGCAGAATCTGAGCACTCTATCAGCTCAAAAATGAAATTATCGTCAAGTGACCTGAACTCAAATACGACCTTCGAGGATATCAAGGTTGAGAGATCAGGGAGCAAGGATGATGGATATTCGACCATGTCGAGCGATATTCAACCGGAGATGCTTGAAAAATACTCGGATGCTTTTGACAGCTCAACAAACAGTAACGAGGCTCGAAACTCGAACCTCAGCTTGAGTTCCCAGAATTCCTACTCCAGCGAGGATCGACTAAGTGGACACGGCTCGTTAGGGCGTGTAAAAGCCATGAAACTTAAGTTCGAACTCGAGAACCAAAGATCTGACACTGAGGTGTCTCCGACTAAATCTCCACCTCTTTCGCCAGCCAAGTCTTTATTGAAATCTCCAAAACCAGTTTCTGAAAAGTTTAACTGTAAAGAAGAGCAAATCAAGGTGTCCGAACACAAGCCGGGATCTAATCTGAGCAAACTCCAAAAACCTAAATCCGGCATAGCTGTTTTAAAGGAAAACACTTACCTTCTTACCAAACAGAAATGTGCCATACCGGTTCCAGCCGGGTCTACAAAACCACCCACTACCAAACTGTCGCACAAAGTTGAAATAAACATTGAGCCCAAAGTGGAAATGGCGCCAAAGGAAGTTTTAAGCCCACAATCAGCGCAAAGAAAGAGCTTCCCCATCACCAACCCTAACTACGTCACCAGCACTCCCGTCCGCCAAGTCTCGCTAGAATCACCAACCACACCAAAACTGTCTCCCATTCAGCCAAATATTTCTCCTCCGCACATAATTAACCATTTGGTGCCTACCAATGGCTATGTTGACCAGTTTGATAAACTGACTTTCTTTGAAAACATAGAACTGCTGAAGGATTCAAATTTCGATAGCAACGGTTCTCTATCTGACAGAGCGTCCGATCTGACGTCACTCCATATCTCCGAAGACAACATGTTGTCTGACATCCCTGAAGAAAAAGATGGTTATGAAAGTTCCCTCGGAGTAATGAGCGAAAATACTTCCTTCTCAAGCCTGCCTACGGTCAACATGGTCAAGAAATCACCTCAACACACGCAAACGCATACAAATGCACACCACAACGCCCAAAGGCACCAATTCACTCATACACTTAAACGTTACTGGTCGTCTTGCTCAGGAATCGTTCGTGCTGCAACCATATTCGACTACGAGAAACAGAAAAAGACAAAAGAAACTGCAGATTACGAAGAGCTTTATGGGGGCTGTCTAAATATAGAAACCCTCCTGGAAAGGGCGTCCTCTGAGTCGGACATGTACACACGGGGAGATAAACCTCTCGTGAACTTGTTGCCACGGTTACATAGGTCATTGAGTGCAGACAACATCCGTATTGACGAGATTGCGGTGGAAGAGAGAGTGCAAGCCATCCTGAAGCAATTTGTTTTGACGCAGGTACTTCAATCGTTGAGTTTACACGAAACACAATTTAAGCCCAACACAAACAAAGGTGACAATAAGTTTAAAATTTTGCAAAGCCGTTGTTTTATGCCTATTTATATGTGCTCATTGAAACTTCATTCAAATATACAAGTGAATGTTGCTGTCAAAAATTAAATTTGTGTTGTGAATCTTTATTAAAATGTGTATTATCAGAAGATTTGACGCTCATTTATTATTATTATTACTACTACTACTATTCAAACTCACCGTGTTATGTTTTGTTTTATGTCTATGTTTACCCGGTCAGTAAACCTTTTTATTTTTATGTTTTCTCAGATCAGGCAAACTTTTTATTTCTATGTTTTCCCCGAGCAGTAAAACGTGTTATTTTAATGTCATCTCAGATCAACGAAACATGTTATTTCCATGTTTTCTCAGATCGAACAAACTTTTTATTTCTATGTTTCCCTGAATAGTATAGAATCTGTTTATTTATATGTCTCCTCAGATCAACAAATCATGTTATTTCTAATTTTTATTAGATCAGTCAAAATGTCGAGAGTGCTGATCGTGATGGCGAGTCTTTCACGAGTTTTGTTGAGCTGCTCATCAAACGGGGCCACGTCATGGAACCTCTGACTCCTAAACACGAGGTTATTCGTGATTTCATTCATTTCTTATCCAACTTTCCTGACATTGTAACGAGCCTAAATAACAATATTCTCAGAATTTCGTCAAATATAATTTAATAATAGTTTTGCAAACAAATTAGTATTTGAAATAATTTTACAGTTGTGTTCGTTTAAACCTATATATTTTTGCTCGATTGCATCAAAAGCATAATGCTTCTTTGGAACACTCTTGAGTCCGTTTCCTGGGACTAGAACCAGTACATGGTGTCTATGGGAGAGATCTAAAGAACGCTCCCACAATGGGGATCGAACCTGTGACCTCTCTTGTCACTAGGCGGACACCATATCCATTTCACCACGCGACCTGTTTTACAGTTTTGTTTACAGTTGTGTTAACAGTGAACATGCTTTTCAGATATATACGCATATAAGTAAGAAATGAACTTATTGCATAGATTAACATGTACATACATGTTACTATGTATTTGTTATTAGTTAACCATCGTATTTACTGCTACATGTTTTCTTTCAGAACGATATATCCACCTCTAATTTTTCCTCAAAGGGCAATAACTCTTGCTCAAATACTTTCGCATCTGAGGAGAGAACTGAGATGGAGTTGCCACCCTTGGGTGAAGATCAGAAACGGTTCAACAGCCAGTTCTACAGCCTCTGTAATACCGGATCTAACCGGAGTATTTCGGATAAAACTGACAGCGGCTGTAATGACATGCAAGATCAAACTGGTGAGAACAAAAGTGCTGAAAGTGTTAACCTGAACAGTGCCAAATCGTTGGTTCATACTTGCCATAAAGGTGATAGATTGCATTGTAAAAAATGCGAGCATAAAAGAAATATTGCAGACTTTGATCATATTTCGAAAAAGATTGAATCATTATCAAAGACTGTGAACGAGTTGCACAGAAGTTTATCTAGTCTAAACAGTGAAAACTCTGAGGCCAGTTGCTCAGAATCAAATGAAGGTGATTTTCCACCACAAAATGCAATCGGAAATAAGGACATCGATGGCTATGCATGGGTGGAGGACGAATTTTTCTTGTCTCCCTATGACGGTGAAATAATTCTAGGAAGTTCACCTTTTTCGAAGACGGGAGCATCTTGTGATTGGATGGACAACTATGTGGAGGATGCTGATAATTTGGAAGAGGTCGGAGGTCAGGAGGCGCCTCTCGATGATTCAGTTTTTGAACTTCCTGAGATGGTTGACCCAGTGTCTGAAAGTAAAACGTCTAAAGATATCAGATCACATAATGAAAAGTTCGCCCAAACAAGGCGCTCGATTATTTCTGACTGCGTGGATGATCAGGGAAACTTTGACTCAGAGAGTTTTATCTCGCAAAGGCTTCATCAGGAAGAGGCAAGACTAAAGTCTGAAGATACTAGGGCCAAACTTTTGCAGTTTTCACAAGACATGGATATTTCGGTTCCCATTCAGAATCTGAGGTCATCAATGGCCTGTTCAGGTTTGAGGTCACGACCTTTGCCTCATGGCAGCCATCAAGCGTCAGTCGAACACGATGATGTTACAGATAAACACATGGTACATTTTTATTAACCAATTTCGTTTTTTAATTATACTTATTGCATACTGATTAATTTTACAAGTCCTGACAATAATATTTTAACATGGCTTAAGAAATCTTATGTCAATCTTTGAAATTATATCTTTAAAAGTCCACACAACTTAAAATCCCCCAATATTTTATGTAAAAGCAATAGGTTTTGTGAAGATGAGCTATCTTCTATCCTAATACAAAAGTATATTAGAAATCGGTTGCCAGGGTCTCGACTGTATTCATAAAAACCAAGGTTAAATTATTCTCATAATCAAGATGACATTACATGAATGTATCTGTTTGTTTTAAGTACGATTCAGTCTACCCTTTTGATGTTCAACCACTGACACGTTCTGGCAGCCAGGACAGTATGGATGACAACATCGGTGTTGACAACGTGATGTGCCATAGACTGCTCGGAGGCAAGGGTAACCGTGGTTACACATGATGTGCAACGCAATTTTCTTAGGTTTTCTAGCATGTATTCCTGTGAGATAATTATTAATTATAAAATAATGTCATAAAAATAATGTCATTCAATTATTTTTTATTTCCAATCGCATATTACTATGCTCAGGTTGGATGGATTTTGTCTAATAATTAATTGATTACTGATACATGTTTTTTTATATAACAAAAACACGCATGATTTTTCTTACAGTTTGATGAATAATTCCAAATGATTCAAATTAATAATTTTACTTGCAGGTTCCAACACTCCTGTACAAAGGTCAGCTCTTGAATTCACCAACAGTCAGTTTCTGCGGTACGAAGACCCAGAGAAACAAGCCATTGCTGCCTTTGATTTCCTACATGAAATGACGTCATCAGTGACATCACACGCGTCTGACCAATCCCAGAAGCAGTCTCAAGATCAGCAAAATAGTAAATCATCAAATGAGATTAAAAAGTCCAGAATCCCTCTGAATTTTAGAACACATAAGGGCCAGTTAGCGAGCATGAACCAGTCAACGACTTCTACAGATGATCAGCTATCACCAGTAAAAAGACAACGAAGAAAAGTGAAACGTGGCAAAAAAGAAACGGGTAATTCAAGGTTCCCGGGAAAAGTGAAAGCAAGGAAATGTTCGTCAACTTCAAACGATGAATCGAATGATGCGTCAGCTACAGATTCGTCTTCCGAAGAAGAAATTGTTTCTCCAAAACATAAGTTGTCTTCAAAAATGACATATTTGTAAATTCAAAATATATTAATCACAGACATGTATTATTTATAGCGGCACGTTCATGTATTGAAATCAAAACTTCATGATATAACCTTCAACGTACAAAATATTTATGCAAAAAGACAAGCGGAAACATCTAACTGAGTTTATTTCATAATATAGGCTTTCACCATATAGATCTAATATGCAGATTTTGTTTCATAATGAATATCTATAAATGAGTCTCGCTCTGGAAAAAATGGGGCTTAATGCACGAGCGTTTACTGTCGTCCCAGATTAGCCTGTACAGCCCGTGGAGGATAATCAAGGACGATACATCGTGCCAAAATTATTTTATGTCCCCCAGTCTATATTAGGGGACATATTGTTTTTACCCTGTCTGTTTGTTTGTTGGTTTGTTTGTTTGCGTCAAACTTCAACATTGGCTCATGAAGCTGCACATTTTGAATGGTGAAAGGTCAAGGTCATCCTTAAAGGTCAAATGTCAAATATATGGTGTGGACATAGTGTTTCACAATCACATCTTGTTTTGCTAAGAAGAGACTTCCTTTAAACGACAAATGTAATTATGGCAGAAGTAACGTCACTGATTAGCCCTTACAGTGCGGGAACCGAGTTGTGAAGGCCTTTGCAAACAGTTTGGATCCAGATGAGACGCCACAGAACGTGGCGTCTCATCTGGATCCAAACTGTTTGCTATTCTGATAGTATTCTTTGAAAAAAAATCGAAGAAAATGCTAATTTTAGAAATTTAGCAGACGACATTTTAGCAGACGACAAATTTCCCAGCATGCAAAGGGTTAGCGGACTATGCAAGGCTCATACTCGATGTAAATACTGAGTGCTTTTTAATGTTTACAGTATGCATAATGTTTTAATAAGGTATTGATGCACCTATCTTTCGTTATAGCAGCTGAAATAGAACGTATTATTATTTTACAAACAACGACTATTATACATAAATGAACAGACTGGTCTGAAGTCATTGATGGAATTGAAACAACACTCACAATGATATATAAATTTACCATACTTTGTTGTGAAATATAAATATCTGCAGGTGGTTTTACTAGTGTATATGTTGTAATATACAAATTCTGAGATATCTCTTAAGTTTCTTTTTCTTATTTAATTTCATTGTTCATAACATCCAAATACATACATATTTTTATACAAAATTGTCATGTTTAATTTGAATTTAAAACTTCCAAAAGATTCAGGTACATTTGTTATATATAACTATGAATAAAAACTTGACATCTTTCGAAAACTACACACACATCTTTTTTGTCTTATATATAGTTTTATCTTTTAATAAATGCATGCTAAGAATTCTATGAATATTATATGTACAAACTCAGTGGATTTTTAGACACAGGTTGTTTACAATAATAGTATAATAATAATGGTTATGGATTTTGGTTGCATTTTTCTTTCTTGAACACTTAATTGTCTTACCTTAGTTTCAGAAGGTTATAGGGATTTTTGTGATGTGTTAGGAGAACCAACGTATGATATGCAGGCGCATTCATAATTTCGTTAAATGTAGTTTTATGATAAAAAAGAAAATGATTTTAAGGTAATTATCGTTAAATCTCAATTGTTTGCTAAATTATTATTGTTTAGCAGTTAAATGAAGCGTTTGAACTTTTTTAAATTATGATTCCGTTAATGTTTTATATACGTTTTTCTGTATTTATTTATTAAATGTTGACTGTATTTATTAAATCTGAGTGCGTAAACGTGAATATTGTGCGGCTTAGACTATAGCATTGTTCATAAATAAAATTGGAAATAATGTATTGTGATGTTTTATTGCTTAAAACATTCTTATTGTTTTTGCACTTTTATCATGACATGCGAAATTGCAGGCTGATCTGAAGCGACGTCTTATGACATACGATCCCTTGTCGCATGAAGTGTCCGACTCTCTGATGTCCAAATCTGCTTACAATTAACCCTTAAAGCGCTGGAGCTGAATTTTAAAGGCCTTTGCAAACAGTTTAGATCCAGATGAGACGCCACAAAACGTGGCGTCTCATCAGGATCCAAACTGTTTGCTATTCTGATAGTATTCTTTGAAAAAAAATCGAAGAAAATGCTAATTTTAGGAATTCTGCAGACGACATTTTAGCAGATGACAAATTTCCCAGCATGCAAAGGGTTAAGTATACTAAGTATCCTCGAAATACTGTAAAATAAATATTATACGTTGGACATTTTAATGCAAAAATACATTAGCATGACGTAGCCACATATTTAAAGCCCCATAAACACTCAAAATCGACGAATATTTCATAAAATATTCCATAAAATAAAGTTAACATATAGAAAATCAGTGTTCCTTATAGCAATAACCAAATCTTCAACTCTAGATGTGGTATGGTAACATAAGAAATAACGAGATAAAAAAAATGCTCGTTTGTATTTCAGACGCATTTTTGCAAATCAGAATAAGCTTAGCTACGGCAGGAACCGTAACCCATGACAGCCTGTGCGGATAACTCCTGTAAAATTCGTCTGCTCTACTCTACATAGCGGTTTAAGGTTTAATAGTTTATTAGCGTGTATTTAACAGTTTGTAAGACAACGTTGGCTAGTCTAGTGTTTATCATTGAAAACTGTACATATTGGCTGCTTTCAGGGAAAACGTGGCTTAATGCATGTCAAATAAGATTAGCCTGTGCACACTGATAAGCTGTATCAATGATTTGAAAAAAACAACATCACATCTCGACCTGTGCGTTAAGACACACTCTTTATAAATTTGAATGGGTTGTGGTCATTTCAAACGTTCGATATAAAAAGCTATAACATAATTTTGAAAACTGAATTGCGTCTAAGATTATTCAACAGCGAACAAACTCAGTGCCTTCAGCGCTTTGATTTTTTTTGTGTAACAATATATTCCATTGGCTTCTGGCAATGTCAGAAGCAAGACGTAGTTCTCATGAACTGCCCGAAGCTTATCTGTAGCCTTTCTAACAAAATGCTGCCTCTCTGTTCATTCTTGGCAGCCTCTCTGTCATAAACAAGAAAATGGATGATCGAAATTCACACAACAGGTAAGAAAATCTAAAATTAAAACCCGTAAACACATGTGTGCATAAAAAGAGGTGGTCCATGAGTTGAAGCATATATCCAGCTACAAGTTCATAGTAGTCCGCAGGTCCAAACACTTATCACAAACTATCGAAGATGGAATGATGACGAGGTTGGTGGAACAATCGTGCATACAAATCAAACCCTGAATCAATGATCAAATCCTTACGTTCAATGTACGCTATTTAGTAATTTTCATCAATTTTACCTAAAAATGCATACTTTGGCTTTCGTTGTTGCACGGGAGCCTCTCGATCGGCTCACTTTTCTGGCACGGAAAGCATCGTCGTCGATTGACACTGGCATGGGAACTCTCTCAATTACATTTCTTGTTAATAAACGTCCATGAATGAACAAGTATTGCAAATTAGATCAAACTTAACCGCTTGATATTTCAAAGTCGTCTTCTCGAGTGGATATGACTTTTTATAGGCTAGACTTTGTGATCTGAAAAATAAATAAAAAATAAGCACTATACCCCATTGTTTGTTCCGGTAATATCGTGTGATAAGTATTTGTTTGTGAAACGCGTAAATGCAAGATTTTTTTAAATATTAAAGTATCTGAAACTGCCATACTCCATTCACAATAAAAATAATCTAAGGTAATGAAACAGTCAGCCTATTTGTCGAAATCCTTTACACATTGCATATTTCTTTTAACTATTGTGAAACTGACAATTCTGGTGTGAAAATATTGAAATTAAATGTTATGACAGTTTTAATAAATTTATTTCATGATAAAATGAATCATTTTATCATTGCGATGCTTAAATACACCATTCCCATTGTTTCGAGGAACGGCTATACGGCCTTAAATGTAATGGAGTGTTCCCATGCCAGTGTCAATCGACGACTAGGCTTCCCGTGCCAGAACAGTGAGCCGATCGAGAGGCTTCCCGTGCCACAATGAAAGCGAAGGTAGGCTTTTTTTTTAAATAAAACATTGATGAACTTACTATATAGCGTACATTGAAAGTTAGGTTTTGATCATAAAGATGATATCAATGACACTAGATATGTGACATATTAGGGAAAAGCTATGTTAAAAAGTCATCAAAGTGGCATGTATGCACGATTGTTCCACCAACCTCGTCATCATTCCATCTTCGATAGAGTTTGTGATAAGTGTTTGGACCTGCGGAATACTGTGAACCTGTAGCTGGATTTATGCTTCAACTCACGGACCACCTATTTTTATGCACAAATGTGTTTACGGGTTTTAATTTTAGATTTTCTTACCTGTTTTGTGAATTTCGATCATCCATTTTCAGTTTTTAAATTAAGTGCCAATTTTAAATAAGATTCAAATGCTTATTTTTGAAGTAATATATTTCAAGTGACGACCGAAAATAATTGTCTAAATTATAAACTTTTTTAATTAAGAGAATTGAAAATACAATGGATCATGTGGATCAAAATGACTGTGTTCAATTGAACTTATAGCAAGACGCTAGATAGGAGTAAAGGGTCTCAAAGCGGCCAATACACCTCATAAAATCCTTTGTCATTGGTGCTCATTAGAATCGCATCATGAAGACGATACTAATGCGTAGCCACACAATTTAAATGAGATTGGAAAACTCCCTTTATATTTAGCTTTACATCTCCCTTTCCCTTTTATTATCATATTCAAAAGGGATAAGAACATGTTTCGGTAATTCGTTTTAAATTTACGTCAGTACATACATTTTTATTTATTGCCTCCTTACTATAATGCTCAGTATTCCACAGTGAATTCTGCATTTCTGATTCATTAAATACAGTATGATATATTTGGTAAAAAGTGTCGAGTTATCTGGAATCGAAGTGCCATTGTCTTTTAGATGATCGGTAAAAGAAGTGTCCATGAAAATTTGGCATCCGACTCTTAAAACATTTGAATTTACTCAAATACGTTATTCAACTAAAATTTAGCATGTTGTTACATTAATGGACATACTAATCTTTTATTTCGATTAGTTGGCACATTCTTCATTTATTTCCAAGTATTTTTATTTTGTTGAAATACTTACTGATGATTATCAATTAAATTTTATCTCATTTATTATAATCCACTTTTTTTCAAGACTTTCTTGCTCCGAAATACGAAGTACTATACCATTAATCGACCTAACAATGTTACGTGTCTGAAAACCAAATGAACCGAACATAAATGCAAAAAAGCTGAAGAACTCAACTCTTGCGCGTGGCTTTCGTTGTTATCTGGTATCGAAGTGCCATCTGTTATCAAAGTATCCGCATACCCGGCGTGCTGTTCAAAATTGTGAACAAATGAGTTGTGAATGTTGGAAATTGTGAAAGTAATTAATTGAGCATTCAGTGTGTTTTTTTCACCTATAGGGGAATGGTGGCGGGGCCCGTCCAAAGGGGAAAAACGCGTCGTTTTTAGGAAAGGGGGAAATTAAGAAGTCATTCTTTTATATGCAATGATATTTATTATATGAATACACATGTATATATGAATGTAATATTCACAGCTGAATGTCTCTGTTCTTTTTCTTAAATATATATCAATGATTAGTTCAACATTAGTTTCAGTCAGTTCAGCCGTCATGCACAGTATCAGTTTTCCAAGCCAATTAGAGTCTAATTGGGATTTTCTAAATCAATAAAATGGCAAATTGGAGCATTTTTATTAATAAAATGGGCCAAATTGGAATGTTTTTATCAACAAATATTGACACAATATAGATACATCAGGCCTTTTCTTGGCCATTTTGGAAAAAAAATTAATTCATGAAGTCCACTGATTTGGGAAAACTTAATTTAATATAAACTCTTTATAATAATAAAAAATCATATTAATTAAAGTTATATACCTTGTTAGATGTTTATAAAATGAATTTGAGATATATCTATCATGAGGCAGTTGTTTCTAAAAAAAAAGATTTTTTTTTTTTTACTTTTGGAGGGGATTTTTTTTTTAAAAATGGGGGAAAATATATACTATTTTTGGAGGGGAATGGGGCCAAATATCGGCCCCGAAATTGCCATAAAAACACTGGCATTGTTCAAATTTGTGAAAATATGAGTCTCAAACTGTTCATATTTGTGAAAAAAAATAAATAAGTCGCTAACTGTTGAAAAATGTGAAAAAATGAGTTGCACACTTTTGCATTGCAAATTCCTGTAATTTTTGCAAAAACAGCTATCGCTATTTATTTATTTAATAATAATTGAGGAAAAAAAAAACAAGTCCATTATAAAAAAGTTTTCAATTTAAAGAAATTTGTAATTAATTTTTATTTAAACGTGTTTACGGCCATTTCATTTGCCTATATTATCATTTTTTTATAATGATATTATAAACAGTATAAAAGTATATTTATCGTACCCAGGGTACATGTAAGTATACTTAAGAGTACCTGAGGTGCATGTAAGTACATGTAGTAACTGTGCCAACAATGACCAATGTAGCCTTACTAACTGTATAATGATTATATCTCACCAACTACCTTAACCTTGTTGTGTTTATCAACCTGAAATTTATGACAAATCGGGCTTTTTTACTTTAATTTTTCATTCAATTGATTATGCAATTTTTGACTTATCTCGTGGGAAATTATTTGAATCTTTGGATTTTAATGAAGACAAGCCAAAAGTGTAAATTTTTTTGTACATACGAATCTAAAATGTATTTTAATGTTGTGTGTTTGTCACGCATAATTCAGTAGTTTTCCAGAAAAAAATTGAGTAGCCAGTTATATGGACCGGCAACTATGCAGTAAAACGAAAGCATTTGTGACATTTAACTTGATATATTTGGGAAAAGTAGCCGGCATATAGACTTAATGTAACCGGCGAAATGGCCGGCTGCCTGTACTTACAGAGAACACTGATAATGGTAAACTAAATTAAACAACTCACTGCGACTGGATTACCGCTTTGTAAAATTGTTTTTTGGGTCATAATGGTTAGCATTCAATACAAATGTTATTAAAAAATATTGTGGTTTAAAATTCATTTTGAGGATAGGATGAAAGAACAGAAAATGAAAGGGTATACAAGGATGAAAATTAGTGGTTTCCCGTGAGCCCGGGGCAAGTAGATTTTGGCCTGGGTAACTCAATTTCCAAAGTTGGTAGTCCGGCCGGGCAACTTGGTATTTTTAAAGCTTAAAACAATTCAGTGCAATAAAAATTGAATAATATGCATTCACTTATTATTATTTGGGCACAAACAATTGTACCGTGTGAAGACCCTACAAAAAATGCTTATCTTTTTCTTACTTGGTACCTGGCGACACACATTTTCAAGTCTATTTCATTAAATTTGGCGTATATATTAATAAAAATGGAATTGTATGAACATGTCGTCATACTATAAGCAACATAGAAGCATAATATGAATTCATCTATTATAATTTGAGCTCATACACTTTTACTGTGTTAGCACCATATATCAAGTTGCAGATTTTTTTAAATATTCCCTACATACCCACAGGCATTTTCATTGATATCTCAGTAAAATAGACCTATATATTAATACACATGGCATCTAAAGAACATTTTATCATAGTTAAAGCAATATAGAGGCATGAAATGCATTTTTCTATTATGATATGTCCACAAATAATTTCACTACGTGATGACCTCAGCTTGAAATATGAGGATTTGTTGAATGTTTTATGCTAACCGACATACATTTTTAGTCGTATATCAGGAGTCAATACCTATACAATGTACATTAGGGAAAATGGTTTATTGTAGTTTCAGTAATATTCTGTGTATAAATGATTTCAACATGATATAATTATAAATCATTGCTAAGAAATGTGTATATATGAAACAAAAATTTAAAATAGACGGTTTATTTTTTCCCCATTTATGTATATATATCTATGTATACAAAAGTCATCTTTTGTTGTAAACAGTTATGTGACCTGTGTCAGAAAACCCCCTAGTACAAATATATTGACGGAATGATTTTTTTCAGTTATGTGGGTGTATGTTGGCTCCAATTAATGCGATACAGTCATTGTAGTTTAATTGAAAAACGCATCTTACAATGTGAGATGAGTTCTGGGTTCAAGCCCCAGCAGTGGCCTATCAAGCGTGAAATACGGAGCCATTATGATTAATTATACACAGTTATTTGTATAAACAATACAATTTGATATAAGGAATAATGTTAAGGGGCATTGTTGCTTAGCCATTGTGGGGATTATATTGTGATTTTTGGCCAACTTTGACATTGAATAACAGGGTTTATATACATCCCAAGCATAAATGCTTCTAAATTTGTAAAAAAAACAACAAATAAGTTGAAGTTTGCAGAATATTAAAAATTTGCAACTTTCTGATGTCTCAAAGTAAATGCCACTTAAAGTTTACATTTTTTGTACAAAATGACCCATTTTGTGCTGTCCATTATCGGTTAATGTTTTACGCTTTCAGGTTCAAAAGCGCTCATTCTGTAGCTTGTTTCGACCTTAATCTATAATGCGGCCAAGTTTCAGCAGATTTGGCCCAGTGGTTCTGATTTTATACGCAGTGCCTAGCTGTTATTGAGTATTACTCACTGATTTATGCATATGAGCTAGGTTGTTTTCGGAGAAAACCCGACGTATTACCATAGCCAGCTCATCGTGTCGTGTCGTGTCTTTTCACCGTCCGGGTGTCCGCCATGCTAAAACCTTAACATTGACCCATTGTATCCACAATTTTCATACCAACATTTTTCTTTCGTAACCAAAATTTTTGTACCCACATTTGTTTTGTACCCAACATTTTTGTTCCCACATTTTTCTTACCCAAAATTTTCGAACCCACATTTTTAGCTCGACTATAATATATATGAATTATATATAGTGGATCTATCCTACTCACCCCGGCGTGGGCGTAAGCGTTCCCTTTAGCGTGCAAATGGTAAAGTTTGCATACTACCCCAATTATTTTCTATGTCCCTTGACATATTGCTTTCATATTTTGCATACTTGTTTGCCAACATGACCCCAACCTATAAACAAGAGCAGACAACTATATCAAGCATTTTGACAGAATTATTGCCCGTTTTATACTTAGATAATTAAACATTTTGCTTACATTGTCATAACTTCTTTATTTATGATAAGATTTTATTAATACTTTGACAATACCATACTTACCTGAATACCACAATGGATTCCACCCAAACAATACCCACCACCACAACCCAGAATCCCTGCCCCCCCCCTCACCTCCCCCTCCCCCCCCAAAAAAAATGTTTTTTCCTTTTTTTATTTTTGAAACATTGTCTAATAAATGACCACACCCCACATTATACCCCCCTCTTTTTAACCCCCACCCCCCAAAAAAAAATAATAATTTGTTTTTCCTTTAAAAAAAAAGATCGTCTTATAAATTATTGAATATGAACAATTTCCCTTATTCTATACATAGATGGTGACGTCACTACGTTATTGTCATCTCTATACTAAGACGCATCACATTCCACTGGTTTGGGGAATTATGCTTCCGCCAAAGTAGTTCTGCGTAAGAATGAAAATGTTAATAATGAAAGAAAAATAGATTTATTGTGTGTTTAAAACCGAATGTTGTTTAAAGAAATGTTATTAAATTATGTATGGAATGAGTGATGTATAGGACGTCATCAATTGATGACGTTCATTGAACGAATGATAATGGCGACTAAAATTAGTAAAGCTCCTGGTGAATGCCAGTCAACTCGTACCTAAGTCAACTCGTACCCTAGTCAACTCGTACCCGATTTAGTCAACTCGTACTTTGGTCATTTTTCAGATTGGTCAACTCGTACCTTCTTAATATTTGACTTTATGGAAACAAATTGCGATGGGTGTTTGCATGCATTAACTAAATCGATTTAATCTGCACCTTTGTAAAAATGAAGAACACCTTTGAATCCAAACTAACAACTAACCAATCAATTTAAAAAGATTAGGATTATTGTGTAAAACTAACGGATTTAATGAGTATTTAGATGTTTTAGCATTCTTCAATAAAATAATAAGATTTCCATGTAAATATGAAACAACGGTCATAATGTTCGAAATAATTTGAACATTTAAAGAAAAAGAATGCAAGTTATTGTCTCTTGTGTATTTATTTTGGCATTTATAGAACACACAAATAACATATACTACATTCACATTTAACACAAAAAACACATTATATTTCACACAGTGAAACAAACAAACCATCTTATACAAAAACTACCTACATGTATTAAACACAAGAACTTTTATTAAACTTAATACAACTACCGACATAGATTATGTTCAGCAACAAAGTTTCACATTTAAAACAGAAACAGAACCAACACTTGTTTTCAAAGACCACAAACTTGTTCACACAGATCAACACATTGTTCAATTACTCGACGGCGTCTGTGACACTCACAGATGGCTTGTACATGCAGCTGAACGCCTTCAGCAGACCTGTGGAGGTGAGGTTGCCCTCTCTGAAGCTCTTCTACAGGGCGAACGTCTTCCCCTGAAGAGTCGCATATCTTGCTCGCTGGTATCAGCGGAGTTTCATATCCGAAACGAGCTCCGCGTTTCTGACAGCGGTGACGGCCTCATCGTGCAAAAGCTTCGCCAGAAGATAGAACGGCGGGCAGCTGTCGTTGGCCTTGTGATTGTAGCCGCGATTTGGGAGTCTTGACAACTGGCCCAACACGTTTGCTGAAATTTGACATGTTTATGGACAAGAACGCGATCTACATGATGGCATATTCGTCATTTCTGGGAAATATCTAGTTTTTGATAAAATGACGAAAAAGTGTTTTTTTTTATTGCGCAATCGCTATAACCACCTGGCTTTGCCGGAAGTACATGTAGCGTTAATAGCAACCCAAAGACAATTCACCCCCAGGAGACAATTCACGCGCTAGACAATTGAAATTTGCTTTTTTTTTGTACCCAAATATTTCGTACCCATATTTTTTTCGTACCCAATTTTTTTTTCGTACCCATTTTTTTCGTACCAAATTTTTTTCGTACCCAAATTTGTTCGTACCCCATTTTTTATTCGTAACCATTTTTTTCGAACCCAAATGTTCATCGTACCCAAATGTGTTCTTACCAAAAAAAATTCGTACCAAATGTTTTTCGTTCCCAATTTTTTTCGTACCGAATTTTTTTTTCGTTCCCATTTTTTTCGTACCCAATTTTTTTTTCGTACCCATTTTGTTTTCGTACCCAAATTTTTTCGTACCCAAATTTTTATTTGTACCCTTTTTTCGTAGCCAAATATTTTTTCGTACCCAAATTATTTTTGGCATTTATTGTTCGTACCCAAAATTTTCGTACCCACATTTTTTTTCGTACACATTGTTTTTACCAATTTTTTTTCCGTACCCAATTTGTTTTGGCATAATTTTTTCGAACTCAAAAAGTTCGTACCCACAAATTTGTGTACACACATTTTTGTGTCGTATCCAATTTTTCATTCCCACTGTATTCTTACCCAAAATGTACGTACCCACTTTTTTTAGTCCCCACTCATTCCATCCCGCGAAACCCTTAAGGTGTCGCAACTTTAGTACAAACAAAAAGAAGACGAACATATTTAAGTCAACGTTCTGACTCAACTTTTTCTCAATATTTAAGAGTAGTTAGACCATCATTCTCGATTTTAACCCTTAGTTTGGGGAGGAATATGTGACTACTCTTATAACGAAGATTTGATATTGTTCATGAGCTACAGGACATACTCAATACACAGTGGATACAAAAATGGTATATCCTGAGTAGAGCAAATAAATGATAACGATCACGATAACGTGCCCATATCCATATTTTTTACCTTCAACTTCAGGTACACTCCAGTGGACTACGCTCTGATGGGTGAACATAATGAGGTGGCTCATTTTCTCCTGGAGCAGGGGCTCTTTCCATCACAGGTAAAAAGGGGCCAAAATAGGGGTGCTTCACAGGTAAATATGGGTGTAAACAGCAGCTCTTCACAGGTAAATAGGGTTGGAAAAAGGTATCCATCACTGGTAAAAAGGGTGGAAAAAGGGGTCCAAACAGGGGGTCCATCACAGGTAAATAAGGTTGGAAAAGGGGTCCAAAAAGAGGGTCCAACACAAGGTAAATAGGGTTGGAAAAGGGGTAAAAAAAGAGGGTCCATCACAAATAAATATGGGTGGAGCAGGGAATGCTCTCCATCACAGGTACAGAGGAGTGAAGCAATGTCTTGTTTTTAATTTGTCATACTATGTGGCCTTTTCACCATTCAGGGAATAGGACCGAGCCCATGACATTGGTAATTTAAGCATCAATGCTTTAACAAAAAGTGGGAAGTTTTTTTGGATTATATAATTATTGGGGAACTATTTATAAAACTGGATAAAAGGATATAGTTTATTATTAACACAAATACATATTTAAAACTGTTATTTTAACTTGAACATTCTTCTGAACACTAAACACATACATTGGGATGCTTTTCTAACTTTTTTCACTTTCTTTTACAACTATGAAAGCACAGATCTGATTGGTTGATTGCTAGGCTTTCAGAAGGTCCACCTCAGATGGTAATGGAAAGCTTATGTTGTAATTTGATCAGGGATGAAAATTCTTTCATAAGGAGAATTTTTAAGAACAATTCTTTAAAAGAAAGATTCCCATCACTTGCACTACAAAAGTGTTGATTTCTTACCACTCCAAACATATGATTGGTAAACTAAAATTTTGAATGACACCTTATCTATTGGTCAGATGTTAATTTTGTAATGACAGGGTGCAAAAACATATATGAAGAATATACAGTTATTGACAAGCAGGTCATTAAATATTATCTGATATTCACTGATAAAATGGCATATTGACCGAGCAACAAACATCCAGAGTCAATTGCGTGTCCTGTATCGTACATTCTCAACATTTAGCCCGTTAACCAATTGAGAGGCCACATATCTGAATGTTTATCTTGACAATTTCTAAGCAAAGTATCAACTTGGATCACGTGTGTCCAAAAACTAGGTTGAATGTTTCAGTAAAAAATCGCCTTATTAACCAGTTTTGAAAAAAACATGTCAACCGGTCTAGAAAAAACATTGTAAACCAGTCTAGAAATAAACTTGTTAACCAGTCTAGAAAAAGTTGTTAACCAGTCTAGTTATAAGACTTGTTTACAAGTCTAGAAAAAAATTTGTTTACCAGTCTAGAAAAAAAATTGTTAACCAGTCTAGAAACCATATTTATGACTCAATCTTGATAAAACCTTGTTGGCGGTTGATCGTGGTTGATTCCAGGTTTGGATCTGGGATCAATATATAAATCACTTTGTTTATGTTTAACAATCATCCAGTTTTCAGTTAACTCTGGTGAGGGCTTAGGGGCTATCTTGTTGAATTTTCATTTTTCAATAAATTAAAGGGATGTTATTGCATATTAAAAAATAACGATTGATTACAGCTGTATACACGTGCCCATTTTTTCTGCTGATTGAAAAGTTAAAAGATAATGTAATACCAATTTATTATTTTGTAGAAAAACATTGTCTGCATTTTCCTGTCCATGCATTATGTCACATGAACATTGCAATATGAAGATATAATTATATTTTCTTATCTAAAATGCATATGAAAAGCCTTTATCATAAGCATGTACGGGCAAACATGAGGTTTTGATTTTGTAAGTATTCTATTAAGTTTTGTAATAAGTGCGAGTATTTCGTAAAGTGAGTAAGGGTGTCCATTCACACATCATCCTGGAAATCTACTGTCCTGACGACTTGCTATGAGATGACGTTATTTATCGCGGGGGTGCAGGCATTTTACAGTATACCTTGGGTTAGTTGTATTTCTCTCTGTTCTCCAGGTATTCAGGACATTGCCGCCCAAATAATCCAGTCTAAATGCATGTGCCTATAGTGTCGTCCCAGATTTGCCTGTACAGTTTACACAGGCTAATCTGGGACAACACTTTCCGCCGTTATTGTTTTGTTTATAAGAAGTCTCTTTTTGGGCGAAAATCTAGTCTAGGCAGACAGTGTAGTTCCTGTTTAGCCTGTGCAGACTTCATAGACTAATCTAAGGCAAAACTTTACGTACTTGCATTAAAGGACCAAATTTAAATTGTTTTTCAAGGCTAACAGTTTCTATAACCGCTAGATTTCATAGAAATTCATTTCATTTCTTTTTGGTAACAAAATCTGATGTCCATCTGTTCATCGTATCTTATCAGGTGTCCATCTGTTCATCGTATCTTATCTGATGTCCATCTGTTCATCGTATCTTATCAGGTGTCCATGTGTTCATCGTATCTTATCAGGGAAGACACTTTTCATGCATATTTTAAGCCTTATTTTCCCAAACAAGACTCTTATTCTAAACTTTAGTTGTTTTTTTTCTGTGTGTTCTGCAGGCATTCAGGAAATTGCAGCATTGAAAACTACGTAATTCAAGTTTTAAAGGCTTCATTTCCAACTTATAGTTACTGACGATTAGAAAACAGCATAAAACCTGAACAGACTTCGAGTTACTCTCAGGTTGTTCTGGTTTTATGCTGGTTGCAAAAGACATTTTCACTTTGCTTCTTATGGGGAAAAACGTTTAAGCAATACAAAGGACTATGAAATATGAGCAGTTAGAGAAAGAGGCTTCAATGGATCATGATTACAACAACTTATAAGGGACTTGGCCCCATATTTCACCAAACAATGTTTAGACTTAAGTCTGAGAATAAAGATTATTCATTCGCGAATTGCTTTTGAGTCAAATTTATTATAAACCATTTATCCGCATTATATTCTCTTGTAGAACATTATGTTTAGGACATTATCACCAGTGGCAACCTGTATATATTAAAATGCTGTGGGTGTTATTATTGGTTCTAAGTCTATACTTTATTCTTAAGTCTAAGAATATGTTGATAAATACGGGCCTAGGGCCCATACTCTCAAAGCTCCAAAAGAAAAATAATTTTCATGCGTCGATATCCGAACGTTTGCAAGCGAACGCAAGAATCACGGTGTAGATGCTTATCGGTATAGCCTTTCTGTAAAAATGCTGCCTCTCTGTTCATTCTTGGCAGCCTTACTGTCATTAACAAGAAAAATATCATTTGTGCTCTAAAGGTTAGCTAAAACTAGTAAAAATTATGACAAGATATATTTAATATAGTATCTTTATATTTATTTTAAGATAATACATTTTAAAAACATGGATTATCATTTAATACTTTATACTTCTGCAAATGCGGAACAAATGCTGAAAATCCCCGCATATTTTCCGCAGTCACAAAAAAGGCGGAACTTCTGCGGAAAATGTACGCATTTTTGTTCCACATTTTGATGATACTTTTCAGATACAATGTAGCTTTTAAAGACATAAAACAAAAATATGCAATATATATACATAAAAAATAATTTGATAGACAAGCACTTTTTAAAAAACAAACTGTTCTTATACACGGCCAAAATAAAAAAGTTCACTGTTTCATATTGAATGCGTTTTTAAACTGCTTTCTTGAGTAGGAATTCCTCTCTATCACAGTATTGTTCAGGTCCATGATTCTCCCCCATCCTTTGTCATAATCTGAAATGCAAATTGATATTGAGTACAACTACAGTTCACCTATTGCAAATACTGTTAACAACTTATGTAGAATTAATTGCTTTTTCAAACTTTTTATCTAATCCAGGGCCCCAGCTAGGATTTGAAAAAGGCAGGGTCCAAATTTGGCAATAGTACACTTTTGAACGTGCTTGGATAATTTATCCCTGTGGAATATTGTCAAATAAAATGTGCTATGTATGCATATTATTTATTATTACATGCATTTTCATTTAAAAAAATATTGTTTTAATTGATAAAACTAGTTTCACTGTTAAAATAAAATTAGTTATATGAAAATTCATTGAATATTCTGTAAAATAATATGATCAGAACCAATTAAGGGCATGTTGGGGGTCAAAGGTGGCAGGTTTGGATCTTGGTGTTGCAAGGTACTGAGTTTCTCTGTTATCAGGTCTTGGTGTGGCAAGGTACTGAGTTTCTCTGTTATCAGGTCTTGGTGTTGCAAGGTACTGAGTTTCTCTGTTATCAGGCCTTGGTGTTGCAAGGTACTGAGATCCTCTGTTATCAGGCCTTGGTGTTGCAAGGTACTGAGATCCTCTGTTATCAGGCTTGGTGTTGCAAGGTACTGAGATCCTCTGTTATCAGGCCTTGGTGTGGCAAGGTACTGAGATCCTCTGTTATCAGGCCTTGGTGTGGCAAGGTACTGAGATCCTCTGTTATCAGGCCTTGGTGTGGCAAGGTACTGAGATCCTCTGTTATCAGGCTTGGTGTTGCAAGGTACTGAGATCCTCTGTTATCAGGCCTAGCCCTGAGGAGCACTAGTCAAAGGTGGCAGGTTTGGATCTTGGTGTAGCAAGGTACTGAGATCCTCTGTTATTAAGCCTAGCCCTGAGGAGCACTAGTCAAAGGTGGCAGGTTTGGATCTTGGTGTAGCAAGGTACTGAGATCCTCTGTTATCAGGCCTAGTCAAAGGTGGCAGGTTTGGATCTTGGTGCGGCAAGGTACTGAGATCCTCTGTTATCAGGCCTAGTCAAAGGTGGCAGGTTTGGATCTTGGTGTGGCAAGGTACTGAGATCCTCTGTTATCAGGCCTAGCCCTGTGGATCTTAGTGCGGCAAGGTACTGAGATCCTCTGTTATCAGGCCTGGTACTGAGATCCTCTGTTATCAGGCCTGCAAGGTACTGAGATCCTCTTTTATCAGGCCTGCAAGGTACTGAGATCCTCTGTTATCAGGCCTGGTACTGAGATCCTCTGTTATCAGGCCTAGTCAAAGGTGGCAGGTTTGGATCTTGGTGTGGCAAGGTACTGAGATCCTCTGTTATCAGGCCTGGTACTGAGATCCTCTGTTATCAGGCCTGGTACTGAGATCCTCTGTTATCAGGCCTGGTACTGAGATCCTCTGTTATCAGGCCTGGTACTGAGATCCTCTGTTATCAGGCCTGGTACTGAGATCCTCTGTTATCAGGCCTGGTACTGAGATCCTCTGTTATCAGGCCTGGTACTGAGATCCTCTGTTATCAGGCCTGGTACTGAGATCCTCTGTTATCAGGCCTGGTACTGAGATCCTCTGTTATCAGGCCTGGTACTGAGATCCTCTGTTATCAGGCCTGGTACTGAGATCCTCTGTTATCAGGCCTGGTACTGAGATCCTCTGTTATCAGGCCTGGTACTGAGATCCTCTGTTATCAGGCCTGGTACTGAGATCCTCTGTTATCAGGCCTGGTACTGAGATCCTCTGTTATCAGGCCTGGTACTGAGATCCTCTGTTATCAGGCCTGGTACTGAGATCCTCTGTTATCAGGCCTGGTACTGAGATCCTCTGTTATCAGGCCTGGTACTGAGATCCTCTGTTATCAGGCCTGGTACTGAGATCCTCTGTTATCAGGCCTGGTACTGAGATCCTCTGTTATCAGGCCTGGTACTGAGATCCTCTGTTATCAGGCCTGGTACTGAGATCCTCTGTTATCAGGCCTGGTACTGAGATCCTCTGTTATCAGGCCTGGTACTGAGATCCTCTGTTATCAGGCCTGGTACTGAGATCCTCTGTTATCAGGCCTGGTACTGAGATCCTCTGTTATCAGGCCTGGTACTGAGATCCTCTGTTATCAGGCCTGGTACTGAGATCCTCTGTTATCAGGCCTGGTACTGAGATCCTCTGTTATCAGGCCTGGTACTGAGATCCTCTGTTATCAGGCCTGGTACTGAGATCATCTGTTATCAGGCCTGGTACTGAGATCCTCTGTTATCAGGCCTGGTACTGAGATCCTCTGTTATCAGGCCTGGTACTGAGATCCTCTGTTATCAGGCCTGGTACTGAGATCCTCTGTTATCAGGCCTGGTACTGAGATCCTCTGTTATCAGGCCTGGTACTGAGATCCTCTGTTATCAGGCCTGGTACTGAGATCCTCTGTTATCAGGCCTGGTACTGAGATCCTCTGTTATCAGGCCTGGTACTGAGATCCTCTGTTATCAGGCCTGGTACTGAGATCCTCTGTTATCAGGCCTGGTACTGAGATCCTCTGTTATCAGGCCTGGTACTGAGATCCTCTGTTATCAGGCCTGGTACTGAGATCCTCTGTTATCAGGCCTGGTACTGAGATCCTCTGTTATCAGGCCTGGTACTGAGATCCTCTGTTATCAGGCCTGGTACTGAGATCCTCTGTTATCAGGCCTGGTACTGAGATCCTCTGTTATCAGGCCTAGCAAGGTACTGAGATCCTCTGTTATCAGGCCTGGTACTGAGATCCTCTGTTATCAGGCCTAGCAAGGTACTGAGATCCTCTGTTATTGACAGGCCTAGCAAGGTACTGAGATCCTCTGTTATTGACAGGCCTAGCAAGGTACTGAGATCCTCTGTTATCAGGCCTAGCAAGGTACTGAGATCCTCTGTTATCAGGCCTGGTACTGAGATCCTCTGTTATCAGGCCTAGCAAGGTACTGAGATCCTCTGTTATCAGGCCTAGCAAGGTACTGAGATCCTCTGTTATTGACAGGCCTAGCAAGGTACTGAGATCCTCTGTTATCAGGCCTAGCAAGGTACTGAGATCCTCTGTTATCAGGCCTAGCAAGGTACTGAGATCCTCTGTTATCAGGCCTAGCAAGGTACTGAGATCCTCTGTTATCAGGCCTAGCAAGGTACTGAGATCCTCTGTTATCAGGCCTAGCAAGGTACTGAGATCCTCTGTTATCAGGCCTAGCAAGGTACTGAGATCCTCTGTTATCAGGCCTAGCAAGGTACTGAGATCCTCTGTTATCAGGCCTAGCAAGGTACTGAGATCCTCTGTTATCAGGCCTAGCCCAGGATCACTAATCGTATAATTCCATCTTTATTTTGGACTCAACTATTTCAAACTATTAATACAATAACTTGTAAGTGAAATTGCGATTTACCTATCAACACATCCAGCTTTCCTTTGTCAAGGACCGCTTTTGGGCTCATCATCCAAGCGCGGCACACAGAGCAAATATAAAAAAGTTCATTTTTTCACAACATGTTTTTTTCAACTGTTTTGCTGGATGTTGGTAGATCTGTTGGTCGGCCAGCCAGTTCGTTTTTGATCAATAATTTGTCAACGAATTGACCGATTGGCTTGATACTTTCCATGTGCATTGTACTGGGACAGTAGATGACCTCTAATAAAATTAGGGCCACTAGGTCGAAGGTGATGGTCACTGTCACAATAAGTGTGAAAATCGTTTCAGATCAATAACTCGTAAATGAATCAACCGATTGGATCGATACCTCCAATGTGCATTGAACAGTAGATGATCCCTATTGAAATTTTGGTCACTAGGTAAAAGGTGAAGGTCACTGTCATAATAAGTGTGAAAAATGTTTCCGATCAATAATTCTCCTTTTATTTGACGGATTGGCTCGATACTTCAAATGTGCATTAGCCTTTAACAGTAGATGACACCTATTGAAATTGGAGTCACTAGCGCAAAGCCATTTTTTTGGGGGGGGGGGGCAAATATCTCTGACCGCGGAACTCTTTTTAATTTTTTTATTAGTATTTGGCCATGTTATGTATAGGTAAATAATCAAAAATATATATTATGGAGATAAAAATAAAAATCACTTAAACTGGGACAGCACCGGTATCAATATTGATGTGGGTGTGATGTAGCTTAAATTTGGACAGCAAAAATCTTAATTGACAAAAGTCAATTCGATGTTTATTTATCTGATTGATGTGACTGATTATCTTTTTCACAAAAAAAACATCATCGCTGTGTATCGTTTTAAAGATATTTCTTGTGCACATTTTTGTTTATATATTATATGTAATTTGTTGAATGCTGATGATTTAAAATTGTTAATTATATTATTGGGACTTGTTTTTATATTTGTCAATACAAATTCAGCAGTCAAGATGTCTTCATGTTTTGTTTAGTCGGTTTTATCACATTTTACGATGTTATTTCAATCATATCAGGGTAGTCAGTTACCCTTCTCACAATTTTTATGAGATAGCAAGGTCAAGGTCACCAGGACTAAAAAAAGATTTATTTTGAAACAAAGGTTTAATTATACACAATCAGTTCAGTTTGAGTTGTCTCCCTTTATCAGACTTTTTCAAATTGAAAACCTGGCCCCGTGTTCACAAAACATTTTTAGCAACTGAAAATCGATTTTGCTTGTCATTGAAAATTGATTTCCATTGTAGTTGAAAAGCAAAAAAGAAAATCGATGTCAGTTAAAATCGATTTTCAATTGCAAAATCGTTTTGTGAACACAGGGCCTGGTTTTGTGACAATTTTGTCCCTTATTTGATATGAGGATGATATTCCAATATTGTTATGCGGTACGTGTGTCTTGTGTTTTCCTTGTGTGATTTGAATTCGCCCTTAACAATGAAACTAGGACATATGTTGTGAATATAAGCATAGTGCTCAGTAAAATCAAATGACATTCATTTATGGTATTAAAACTTAAAATATGTTATTTATAAAATTTGCTGCTGTTTATATTCTCAAAGTATTTAATGACTATATGAGCCTCGTTCTAGACAAAAAATAGGCGTTAAGTGTCTTCCCATATTAAGATGTGCAGTTCACATTTGTGAGTTGTCTTTAGATCTTCCCTAAAGACACCAAGTACTGATTCTTCCCTGGAAACGGACTCGAGAGCATTTCATTAAGCCTAAGGCTTTTAATGCAATCCAGCCAAATAAATATGTTTAAAGTAATGGGAAGGCTTCCACTTACATAGACGCTTCAGTTAAAGTCAATCATATTTTAATAAGACGTGTCTAGAAAAACTGGGCTTAATGCATGTGCATGAAGTGTTGATCCAGATAAACTTGTGCAGACCACACAGGCTTATAAGGGGAATGACACCTTCCGCATTTATGGTATTTTTTGTTTAAAGGAAGACTTCTTAGCAAAAATCCTGTGTTTTACAAACGCAGGACTTGTAGGAAGTTTTTGTGCATACAAATCAATTATTCAAATATGAATTTGGATTCAAATATTCAGCTGTTTGAAAATATTTGAATATTCATGTCCAACCCTAATAAATGTATACCACTATATAATTATTTGTCAGGAGCATTATACTTATTGCATACATCATATGTTTTGAAAGGTTTTTCTTGCCTTACAAAACAAGATAACATTGAAAGAAGATGTACAGACATGGTTTTTGCTCACCTACCTTGCTACCCTGCCAGATAGAACGTATTGCATTCAAAGAGAGCGCAAAAATGCACTGCCGGAATGACCACCTTTGCGAAACTCATAGGTTTTAAAGTTTAAATGGCAATTATAAAAGTATATCAGGGTAGGAAACAGCAAGGAACAACAATATGCTATAATATATATTAGTGCACAGAATGCGATATACATGTAATACTAATTTTTATAAATGAGAAGACAGTCTTCAAGAATAAAACCTCAGGCAAATATACAGGTGCATGCACAAGTTGATTTATACAGTTAAGTATCAAACTGGTGTAGCTCCTTAACATTTCTAAACTTAATCAAATAGTTTCACCTTGTAACCCTTTTTTCATGTATCAATGATTGTATTAATGTCATATACCATCAATTTACAAAGACATGTAAATACACATACTTATTTTACCATATATCATGTGTGTTTACTGTGTAATAACTATCAATACACAAACTGAATTACAGTATACTTCATTCTTACTTTTTAACACAGTTAACTTTACTTATTTTATACATATTTATGTATACCACAAGTGATTCTTAACAAAAAAGTTTTCAGATTTACAACTTCCCTTCAATTAACATCTTTGCTTACAGAGTTCTTATAACATAAAACTGTATACTGTAAGATTTGCTAGTTATTCATGTATTTATAATGGACATTATGAACAAACATGTGATTTTACATATAAAGTGCATTTTTTACAATACAATCAATTGCCATTTAGAATACAAAAATAACTTAAAATAATGCAAGCAATCACAATTTCAAGTTACCTACATTATGATGGTTGCTAAGTAAACAGCATGTTTTAATGCAATTTACAATTGCATATATAATATATTACATATATAATGTGAGTTGCTTGGTTGACAACATTTATTTTTGCATTAAAGAGACTGTCCAATGGATTATGGTCTGAACAAAATATAAAATTATTGTTTTAGATATTAACAAGAGTTCCGCGGTCGGAGATGACCGCATTGAAGCCGGATTTTTGATTTAAATGACAGGAAAGTACCTTTCGTGTTTTTGTCAATGCAATACTTAAATTACTGAAATATTGTTCAAAGGTCAAAATGAAATGTAAGTACTTTTCAAGGCATGAGCAAACCTTGTGTTATGTTTTGAATGCATGCATATACATGAACAACAATAACATTTAAGGTCACAAATATGAACTTGAATTGACAATTAGGAAAGTTTGATCTCAATTTTTTTATTAGCAAATTAGTAACATATTGTTTGAAGTTTCCATCAATTTCATTATCAAATGTAAGAAAATAAACTTAGATGAAATAATACTATTTATTGTTTTGCTTTCACATACCTTTCACAGTGACCTTGACCTTCAAATGAATGACATTTAAATGAATGACCTTGAAATGACCAGTGGTCATCTGTTAATCCTGGCCAACCTTCATGTCAAGTTTGAAGACTCTAGGTCCAAGCATACCAAAGTTATACCATGAAATAAGAACTTTAACATTTTTACATTCAAGGTCACAGTGACCTTGACCTTCAAATGAATGACCTTGAAATGACCAGTGGTTACTAACTAGTTATGGCCAACCTTCATGTCAAGTTTCAAGACTCTAGGTCCAAGCATACCAAAGTTATAACAACTTTAACATTTTTTATATTGAAGGTCACAGTGACCTTGACCTTCAAATGAATGACCTTGAAATGACCAGTGGTCATCTGTTAATCCTGGCCAACCTTCATGTCAAGTTTGAAGACTCTAGGTCCAAGCATACCAAAGTTATACCATGAAATAAGAACTTTAACATTTTCGAGCACGCCGCCACCCCGCCCGCCCGCCCGCCCCCCCCGCCCGCCCGACAACATCAATCTATAAGCCGAGATTTTTTCGAAAAAAATCCGGCTAAAAACGATTATCGCCTTTGATTTAAGGATATAAAAACTCAAAGCAGACTAAAGGAAGTATCACACAAACCAACACATAAGCCCAAGCAGATGGGAATTCCATATTATATTTCAAAAACGCCGCTCGACGTTTTTGACCTAAAAATAAATGTAGCTGAAAATCAGCTGACAAGTCACGTGGTACATGGTACTGTCATTTATTTTTGGCATAGAAATTACATTATTTCTAAAGAAAGAGATTTAGCTTGTTGAGCAAATAATTGATTTTCATTGAATATTTTTGATAAACCAATAAAATATACTTCATATTTAAATCAATATTTTTATTGGAAAATCACTTTTCACAAATACGAATATGCGGTCGAAAAGAATTCAAGATGGTTCGAACAAAAACAAGTGCTAGCGCTAAGACTAAAAAAAAACAAGAGATGCAAGGTACAGGCGTAATAAAAGGGAAAGGATTTTTTTTTTTTTATTCAATATCATACATACAATGTAAACATGTATATGATCATACAACATAGTGATTTACAAAGCAATAAAGTTCAGACATGTTTTACAAGATATGCTAATATATATTTATTTTTTTAGAGAGAAAAGAAAAGCACAACGGAGGAATAGTTATGAAAAATGATGAGTTGTATAAAGTCGGAAGAAAGCATACTGGACTTGTGTTTTTTGTTTTATATTCACAACGATCTTGTCAGATTGAAAAATAAAATTAAAAAAATAAAAATAAACAAAACTATTTAAGAGAGATAAACTAACATTAGAGTGAAATGTATATAAGTGGACAAAACATTATGAGAATTTAATCCGATTCCATTTTTGTTCAAAGATTTGTAATGTGTCATTACTGAGGGCTATTTCTTTCTCAATCTGGATTTTTAGTTTAAGACTAGCGACAAAGCAATTAAAATTTGGTACTTGTTTTTTGTACTTCATGTTTAAGATAAAATATTTCATCAATATAACCATAAAATTCACAATATTATTACAGTCTATTGATTTCAATGAGTTAATTCCGAAACTTACATTTAAGAAAGATAGTTTAACGTTAAGTTGATGTTGTTCAAGAAAAGATATTAATTGATTCCAAATAGGCTGTATGTGTTTGCACTCCCAAAAAAGATGTTCTATAGTTTCAATGTTTTCACTGCAGAAGTCACACAGATTTGAGTTAGATAATTTGCATTTATAGAGATATTTATTTGTAGCTATAATTCTATGGATGTATTTATATTGAAAATTTCTCAGTGTGCTTTCAATAGTTGCTTTATATGGCATGGTAAATATGTGTTTCCAATTAAGTTCATTTTCTCCAAAATGGACTTGCCATTTATTTTGGATTTTGGAGTTTTCTGTAGGGTTTTTAATGTGTAGTGTGTAAAATATTTGATTTGTTTTGTTTTTTCTTCCAAGTATGTTTTCTACAAATGTTGTTTGAGTACATGGTGTATTATTTGTATTGATTTCAGATTTAATGTGTATGGGTATGCTTTTGATAAGTGTGTAGTACTTCAGAAAATGATTTGAAGATGTTCCGTATATGTAGCATATATTATCAAAAGAGTAGAAATCCTTAATTCTGTAGTCATATAATTGGTCGACATACTTAATGCTTCGTTCAAACCAGGCTTTATAGAAAAACGTCTTATTGTTTGAAGTTATGTCTTTATTGTTCCATAAAATTGTTTTACTGCTGGTTTGGGTTTCTAAGTTATGAGTGACATCACTCCATGCTGATAGAACATCAGACAGAAATATGTTTTCGTTTGCAATTTCATGTAAGATAGTATTGCTGATGTTACATTCAAAGATTAAGGAGTCACCATTTTTTTTTAGGATTTTCTGGTAGAATAATTTCCATTTACTCGTATTGGTATTATCTAGGTATCTTTTAACCCAGCTGCATTTGATTGCATTCAAGAATGAGTCAATGTTCGTTAATTGGATACCTCCATTTTCTACAGATTGAATTAACTGAGTTCTTTTTATTTTATCAGGCTTACCGTCCCATATGAAATTAAATATTGCTGATTTTATATCGTTAATAACATCATTTGGTGGATTTGGGAGAACTGTTAAAACATATATTAATTTAGGAAGTGCAAACGTTTTCAATACTGTGTTTTTTCCGATTAGTGTAAGTTTACGATGATGCCATGATTTTAAGCAGTTTTTAAAATTCTGTAATTTAGGTAGTATGTTTTTAAGAACTGTATCCTTTTCATTATTTGTGAAAGTAATTCCTAACGTTGTGGCTTCTTCGGATGTCCAATTAAATTTCATTTCTTTTTTATATTGAACATTACTTTGTTTTAATTAACCTACTCGAAGCACAGTACATTTACTTTTGTTTAGTTTAAGACCCGATGTCATTCCGTAAAGGGTTAGCGACTCTATTAGGTTATGGAAAGAATCGTAATTGTCATTTAAAAAATAAGTTGCATCGTCAGCAAATAGGGATTGTTTGATTTCTTCGTCAGGTTCTAGTGATATGCCTTTTATGTGTTTATTTGATTGGATGTGATGTGATAGATACTCGATGCAAATAATAAATAGCGATGATGAGAGTGGACATCCTTGTCGAACCCCTCGTTCGATGTTAAAACTGTTCGAAAAGAAGCCATTGTTAATGATTATACTGTTAATATCGGTATAGAATAGTTTGACCCATTGAATGAGACTTTCACCAAAGTTCATATTTTCTAAGCAAGAGAACATAAATGAATGATCAAGCGAATCGAATGCCTTTTCAAAGTCTGCAAAGAATATTAGACCAGGATTATATGAATTGTTGAAATAGTTAATGCATTCTTGGATAAGACGAACGTTTTCACCAATGTAACGTCCTTTTATGAAACCAGATTGAGATTTTGAAATGATTGATGGTAATATTTTTTTTATTCTGTTTGCTATACTTTTTGTTGCAATTTTATAATCATTGTTTAGTAAACTAATAGGGCGCCAGTTTGATAAGGATTCTAAGTTTTTTCCGGGTTTTGGAATAAGTGATATAATACCTTGTTTTTGTAGCGTAGTTAAGTTTTCGTTGTTAAATGAATAGTTAAGTGAATTAATTAGATGTGTTTTTATATCATTCCAGAATATTTTATAAAATTCGATTGTGATGCCATCAGATCCTGGGCTTTTGTTATTTTGCATTTCTTTTAGAGCTAATCCACATTCATATTCATTAAGCAATCCGTCGCACAGTTGTTTTTCCTCCTGGTTTAAAGCGTGATGTGTATTTTTAAAACTGGTGTTATTTTCAACATTTTTTCGTTTATAGAGGGTTTCGAAAAATAAACGTTGTTCTTCTAGTATTTGAGTTCTGTTTGTTATATCTTTGCCATTGACTACTAATTTGTGTACAGTTTTTTGTTCACTTCTACGTTATTCAATGTTTGCGAAATATTTTGTATTTTTTTCATTGTGTTCAACATGCTGTGCACGCGCTCTTAGTATTATTCCATTGAGATGTGTATGATAAATTCCATCTAATATTTGTTTTTTTAATGTTATTTCATTTTCAATGTCGGTGGTATCATTTGTGTTTGTTTGATGCAATTGTTTTTCAAGTGTTTCAATGGTTTTGATGGTTTCATTTTCAAGTTTGTGTGTTTCTTTTTGTTTAAATGATGTGTATCTTATTGTTGTGTTACGTATATTTCCTTTAATTACTTCCCATAAGGTGTTAGGGTTTGCATCTTTATTATTTTGAACTGTATTTAATATTTCCTGTTTTATTTGTGTTTGATATTGTGTATCTAATAAGATGCTGTTGTTAATTTTAAAGTATCCTGGGCCTCTTTCAGGTTGTATATTGTGCAGTTTAAGTTCAACTAGAGAGTGGTCAGTCATAAATCCTGGTTTTATGTTACATGTATCAATTATGTTGCAAAGAGATTCAGATATTAAAAAAAAGTCTAATCTACAAAATATTGTTGGTTTTGTGTTTGAGTGCCAGGTGAATTTGCTTTCGTTTGGGTATATTGTACGCCAGATATCTATCATATTGTAGTTTTCAATTATGTTGTTTAGAATGTTTCTATTTTTAATATGAGTATAAAGGTTTCCATTCTTTTTATCTAATAATGGGTTCAGGACAGTATTGAAATCACCACCGATTATAATATTTTTATCTTGGTTATTGATTATAAAGGATTGTAATGTTTCGTAAAATGTGGAATCGTCTATGTTAGGGCCGTAGACGTTGATTAATGTTATTTGTGTTTCGTGTATTTTGATATCTATACTTGCTTGTCTGCCAATTATTATTTCCTTAAAGTTATCGACTGTGACCCCTATATTATTTTTTATCAGAAAGGCAATGCCTTGTTTATTAGTATGTTCTCCACTGAGATAGATTTCTCCGTCCCATTCATCTTTTAAGGTTTGTGCTAAAGTATGTGTCAAGTGACTTTCTTGTAAAAGGCATATACTATATTTTTTGTCGTCTAACCATTTGAAGATTTTAATGCGTTTGTCTTTGTTGTTTAGCCCTTTAACATTTAAAGTACATAATTTAATCATTTAAAAAGGTGGAGGGTGATTTTAATGATAGTTTGTGTGTGCATGTCCAGTTAGTTTCTTTTTTAAAACATATCCAGTTGGTTTCTACTATAAGACGTAAGATGTTTACACATACGAACAAAAATAGAAAACAAAAATTAGGGATACAAACAGATGAATATTCCATAGAAAGAAGAAGTAAAAAGAAATAACGGATAATGTATAATGGATCTTGCCTATTAAGATGAGAGAGTTGTGTTAAAAACGAGTTTAAAGACATGAATAACATGTATAAAAAAAAATAAAAAATAGTGCGTGGTCGTTAGTTTCTGTATAAAAGAAATATTTATAAAAAAGGAATATAATTAGTTCATGAGTGTAAATATGTATATATATATATATATATATATAAAGGGAAAGGATAATAGACATTGGTATTCAGTGTGATCGATGGAGAAGAGTTAAAGAAGCTACTGGGATTGAAAAGGACGAGAAAATGATGGAAATATTGATCGATGCGTAAGTCTTCTTCATTTTCAGTTTGTGTTTCATAGCTACTTTTCTATAAATTCCCTTAATTATTTTGCTATATAATGAACACGATTTGACTTACACACACACAAACCCTTATAAGTATAAAAGATGTGTTTTAGAAATGTACAATGCTTTTAAATTTCAGAACTACTTCTGAACTAGAGAGCTTCAACAATCATCTTTTGATACGCTCCAAACCAAAGCGAAATGCTTTCAGGTAAATAAAAAGTTAAATGTTTAAAAAATACACTTGTTAAAGTGTTTCTTTTTTTATGAACACATGCTCATTCATTGAACAAAGGAATTTATGCTCTTTCTTTTTGAGAATTTACATTTTAATAGTGTAAAAATGATGTACCCTTTGTGACAAGTCTCGTAATAAACTGCCTGAATGACTAAAATATGAATATATTTTTAGCTCGGCTGTTTTCGGAGAAAACCCGAGGTATTGTCATAGCCAGCTCGTCGTTGTTGTGTCGTCAGCCAGCTGCTCGTTGTCGTGTTGTCCGCCGGCGTCGTGCTAAAACTTTTACATTTTGCTCTACAATCAAAGTGATTCCACCTACAACTTTGAAACTTCAAATGTGGATTCACCTTGATGAGTTCTACACGCCACACCCATTTTTCGGTCACAAGGTCAAAGGTCAATGTCCCTGTGACCTCTAAAAAAAAATTATGACAAGCTTTCGAAGCCTAGCGTGGCACCCGTAACGCGGTGCTCTTGTTTCATCATGTGATAGTAAAATTATTTATGAACAGGATTTTTGTAGTTTTGTTCACAGGATGTTTAAACAACTAGTAGTTAATCAAGAAATGAATTCTGATTATGAATATGTCAAGTCATTGGTGTTGAATTAGTTCATATCTAGTGTAACATCATCAAAGTCCTAAAGGCAGATTTTCACATGATGAGTTGCATGATATTTTCTGAGTTTCATTTCTAAAATTATTTTTTTCAGCTGTGCAGGTGTCAGTTAGCAGCAATAGATTATTCAAAACACTTGAATCGTCCTGTTTTGTTGGACAAAGAAGGAAATGAGAGGTATTTATATTATTGTTTTCGCCCTGTATGTTGGTTTGTGTGTTTGTTTGCGTCAAACTTTAACATTTTGCCATAACTTTTGCAATATTGAAGATAGTAACTTCATATTTGGCATGCAGTTGTATCTCATGGAGCTGCACATTTTGAGTGGTGAAAGGTCAAGATAATCCTTCAAGGTCAAGGTAAAAAAAAAACAAATTCAAGAGAAGTAATAAGCTTTAAAGAGTTCATCTGAACCTACCAAATGATAAAAAAAAAAAATCAAAGTGGCGCAGTAGGGGAGATAGTGTTTCTGACAAACACATTTC
Organism: Dreissena polymorpha; assembly: GCF_020536995.1. NCBI lineage: Eukaryota > Metazoa > Mollusca > Bivalvia > Myida > Dreissenidae > Dreissena > Dreissena polymorpha. The sequence goes on from NC_068364.1 coordinate 27,303,292, forward strand.
CTGTTTTTATTAAATTTTGAATTGTAAGGATCAATTTACAGATTTATGATTACTTATTGAAAGTTTTTATTATTAATAATTAAATTGAATTTACAAACATGATGTATTTAAGCTCAAATTTGACACATTCATGTGATATGAATAATAAGTATACATTTTGCAAACAATGCTCCTGTCATAAAAGAACTACTGCAGCAAAGTATGGACTGAATCAGTAAATTTATATTATGGCATATATATTGTCTATAGATCTTTATTCTTTTGTTTTGTTTTAGCAATTGTCATTTCATTTTTTCAAACATCATGTCAGTTATAAAACAATCTTTCAGGAGAAAAAAGGTGTACTCAAAAGCTGCTTGTAATTGGAGCACAAGGCCTGTGAAAAAAACATACATAACCGGTTTGATCACTGAAGTTATAAATGAATTCACCATAGGCAAGAAAAGAATAAGTGGCAAATGTGAACAGCTGCCTGAAGACTCCAAAAGAATTAGGTCAACTATAGCCCCCGTCACCCCTCCACCTACATCAATACTTGGAGATCAGCATGTCTCTAGATTGAGAAAAGCGAAAAAATGAATTGTTGCCCAAGACGTGTTTGATATTCATTTGAAGTTGACGCAGAAGTTATCTTTGTTAGATAACTATTAAGTTTCACATCTTTAGTGTAAATATAATTTTAGAAGTGTTTTGAAAATGTACAATCTAACATTATGTTATAAATAATGAATGCTCTTGGTTGTACAATGCAATTACATTTTTTAGGAAGTTTTAATATTGAATTTAGCATAAAATATTTTTTTTATGTTATATTTTGTGCGTTTTTTATCAATACATTTTTATGCTCCCCCAAAATTTATTTTGGGGGGAGCATATAGTTGCCGCTTCGTCTGTCTGTCCGTGTGTCCGTCTGTGCACAATTTTTGTCCAGGCTATTTCTCAGAAAGTAATGACCGGAATTCAATGAAACTTTATGGGAAGCTTCACTACCAAGAGGAGATGTGCATATTATCAGCCGGTTCTCTTCAGATGATTTTTCACAGAGTTATGGCCCTTTGAAATTTTCCATTGTACATATAGTGCAATTCTTGTCCGGGCTATTTCTCAGCAACTAATGACTGGAATTCTATGAAACTTTATGGGAAGCTTCACTACCAAGAGGAGATGTGCATATTATCAGCCGGTTCTCATCCGATGATTTTTCACAGAGTTATGGCCCTTTGAAATTTTCCATTGCACATATAGTGCAATGCTTGTCCGAGCTATTTCTCAGCAACTTATTACAGTAATTCTATGAAACTTGATGGGAAGCTTCACTACCAACAGGAGATGTGCATATTATCAGCCGGTTCTGGTCGGATGATTTTTCACAGAGTTATGGCCCTTTGAAATTTTCTATAAACTGTACATATAGTGCAATTCTTGTCCAGGCTATTTCTCCCCAACTACTGACCGGAATTCAATGAAGCTTTAATCCATCCATCGTATAATTTTGTCCACAGTTATGCCCCTTAAGACGTTTCCTTTTATCTGAATATATAGTGCAATATTGTGACAAAAAAACACTTTTGGGGAGCATCACCAGTCTACACCGGTTTCTTGTTACACATGTAAAAAACACAATTTTTCTTACAAAATGTTTAGTTTTTTGTTTGATTATCGATATGTGTTTTTCATTGCCTTCTTTATTACCTGTATTTAATAAAACCATTGTAGTCAATGTCTCTAAGCCTCTTATAATTGACCTCGAGAGTAGTTTCCTCTTTAATTATCGATACTATGAATGTGATAGTGTATCCAGATATGCCTCAGTGTTCTATTTACACATCAACATTTAATACTTTTTAATGGCCATACTCATTTGAAATGCAAATCACCTAAATAATTAAATGCCAGCATCATACACTCGAACCAACTTCAATGAGTTCTCAACTCCTGTCACATTTCTATGTGCATGTATTGAGTTCGATCCATTTTCTGACACCAGATGAATATAATACAAAATTTGTAAAAAAAAATCAAACTTCAATGCATGGATCAAGTTCATATCACACTGAATAAAATACCTCAATTGTATATCAATTTAATAGATAGGAAAAAATCGGCTGAGCTAAAATGTAGACGGTCTGCGCAGGTTACTACATAAAGAAAGCACACAATATACAAAACATGGTTGAACAATAATAAGATACTATTTTTTTTTAATTTCAACAGCAACTTGTTGCTTTTTATTGATTTCGAAATGTTTAATCATGCATTAGCATATGTCATGTTTAAAATGTATTTTAAGAAACCTAATCTAACAAATATCAAGTGTGAAACAAAATGACTCCAAATAAAAAAATAAACAAGGGCTGTTTGTAAAACATGCATGCCCCACATATGGGCTGTCAGTTGTAGTGGCAGCCATTGTGTGAATACGTTTTTTGTCACTGTGACATTGACCTTTGACCTAGTCACCTGAAAATCAATAGGGGTCATCTGCGAGTCGTGATCAATGAACTTATGAAGTTTCATGATCCTAGGCGTAAGCTTTCTTGAGTTATCATCCGGAAACTATTCGGTGGACGGACGGACCGACTGACCGACATGAGCGAACAACATACCTCCTCTTCTTCGAAGGGGGGCATAATATAAAAAATCAAAATGCAAACTTAAAATTGAATAAAAGCAAAAGATATAAAAAATAAAAATAAAAACAGGTAGTACAAAATATTGAAATGGTATGCAAACTTAACAATTTTTAAGCAAAAAAAGAGTAATCCTTTCTTTACTCATGTAAAAACATAAATTGCATTGAATAAAATAGCAAGATGACAAACAACTACACAATGTCTTAGAACTTAGCATCTTTGTTGGCATTAGCTGAAATTCATTTTAATAAGCCAATAATGATTCAGTAAATGATTTTCCCACATGACAAAATTGCCTTTATAGCAGGATTAATTTTTAAGATGGGATATTTAATAGGTTTGCATGGTAGAACATTATTGACCCATTTCTTAGTCCTTGTTATAACACAATATGACGCTGCAAAACTTAAGATATTCAGTTACAGAAACTCATAATACATGAATCTTACTCACAGGTCTGTGACTTGAGCATAATTCTGGGACCATCCCACAGCAAACTCGATCTTCCACTCTCTCGTATTGTGGGCATCTGTGACAAGAGCACCACTTAGTTATTGTTGCTAATGTATCAACTTTCTGGATCTTTCTGGCAGGACGTTTTCCTTAACTCTTCTGTAGACTTGAATCCTGAGTGTAACAAATAAAACATCATGCATTTGATAAAAAACCAAGTAATGCAGAAAATCTAACAAATAATAGCAAAAAGAGTAACCCTAAAATGACAAAATCATGATGTCAATGTCATGACCTAATCACATGAGTTATAGTGCACTTCTTGATTTACTACATGTTATTTGCAACCACAGCCTACATCCACAGATTTCGGACCTAAATATTGTGAAAAAAAAAGCAAAAAGTCCTACTATTCTTAGCCAAGGTGACTGTTCAACTCTCAGGCCTTTACAATAATAGTTCTAACTTGTAAATCATAATGGGTTATAGTCAAACCTGCATTTATCAACACAGAGCGGACAAGGGTGATATTATTATTTCTTCTTAGTTCATCTGGTCACAAATAGATATACATAATTCACTATACCCCTCCGGTTGACCAGGTGGGAGAATTTATCGAATAACTGGCACATAATTAAAATGTGTACACACAAGAGCATTAAAATAAACTTACTGAATCTGTGTCCTGAGAATACAACAACATTCTCTTAGATGGCTGTCTCACGCATTTACTTCTTCTCATCTCTCCCTCTGTTTTGGCCTAAATAAAAAAACATAAATAATACACTGACTTATTTGTGCTCTAGGATCTGGGCACGAATTTACTGTGGAAGAATCCACTGGCTTCTATTAGCAAAATTTAAAAGTTAATGTAAAACGTACATTGCAAAATAAACAACACAAAATTTAAAAGTCAAAACGAGAAAATCATAAAATCAAAATACGTTAAATTGATTCTCATTTTCATGCATTGGAGTCGTCTACTATCGTCTAATTTGTAAACCAGCGACATTTAGCGTCGAATTGCAAGGTAAAGACCAACAATCCGCTAACATTCAACGGCAGATAAACTCATCTTGTTGAATTAAATAAAATAAGATCGGAATCTTAATATATTATATTTGATTAAATCAAAAAAACATATTTTCTTACTGGTACGCTCATTGTAGATTTCGAAGCCTCCGCCATTTTGTTTGTTTGTGTGTGAATCACGTGACACGAAGCGCGAAATACAAATAGAAAGGGATTTCCCAAGGTAGACGCAAAAGTCGTAATACAATTTGGCTGTTGCTCTTTAGTTTTGTAGTTTTTAGCAAAAGGTTGAGTTGGATATGGTTCAAATTAACGAATGTTATTAATTAATATCAAAATAATAGCCTGCTAAATTCAGGAAAATAATCCATTGGACAGTCCCTTTAATAAAATTATGAATTACATATTAGTCTTATAACATTTAAAAAAACTTCTTTATTTGCTTGACTTGTTGTGTTTGCATAAACATTTAAAGCAAATCTTAGTCTAGCCTTTAATCCCTGAAAATTTGGGATAACTTCTTTCCTTTTCCACTGAAAAATGTACTTTCCTCCTTGAAATGAATAAAGTATTGAATATTTGCATTTTTTAAGATTTCAGAGATGTCTTTTATGAGTTTTGTAGCATTACATTCCCAGAATAAATGGGTAATTGATTCTTCTGACATTTTGTAAAAAGTGCATGTATTACTATCTGACAAGCCCATTAAAAAAAGGAAGTTTGTTCCCAATATTCTGTGGATAATCCTAGTTTGTAGCCATTGCATATATGTATTATTTGTGTTTGTAAACACTGTGTTGCAAAAAATCATGTGTCAAGGCTCTGTTTAGGGGTAATTTGTCTCTGATCGCAGATCACTTGTGCTGTATTTTAAGAACACTTTCCACACACCATCATGGGTTGGTTAACGTTATTGCAAAACGCAATGTTGCATTTCTATAAGTTTCATGCTAGCACATGCTGAATTATCATTTTGACCCATTAGTGCAAAAAGGTACCATGTCGCTTTTTAGCTCACCTGAGCACAACGTGCTCATGGTGAGCTATTGTGATCGCCTTTTGTCTGTCGTGCGTTGTGCGTCGTGCGTCGTCAACATTTACCTTGTTAACACTCTAAAGGTCACATTTATTGTCCAATCTTCATGAAACTTGGTTAGAACATGTGTCTCAATAATATTTTGGACGGGTTCGAAAATGGTTCCGGTTGGTTGAAAAACATGGCAGCCAGGGGGCTTGGCAGTTTTCCTTATATGGCTAAAGTAAAACCTTGTTAACACTCTAGAAGTCACATTTTTAGTCCAATCTGCATGAAACTTGGTGGGAACATGTGTCCCAATAAAATCTTGAACAAGTTTAAAAATTGTTCCGGTTGGATGAAAAACATGGCCATCAGGGGGCAGGGCAGTTTTCCTAATATGACTATAGTAAAACCTTGTTAACACTCTAGAAGTCACATTTATTGTCCAATCTTCATGAAACTTAGTCAGAACATTTGTTATAATGATATCTTGAACGTGTTCGAAAATGGTTTTGGTTTGTTGAAAACCATGGCTGCCAGGGGGCGTGGCAGTTTCCTAATATGGCTATAGTAAAACCTTGTTAACACTCTAGAAGTCACATTTTTAGTCCAATCTTCATGAAACTTGGTCAGAACATGTGTCCCAATAATATCTTGGAAGAATTTGAAAATGGTTCCAGTTGAATGAAAAACAGCGCCGCCAGGGGGCGTGGCAGTTTACCGTATATGGCTTTAGTGTATAGTAAAACCTTGTTAACACTCTAGAAGTCACATTTATTGTCCAATCTTCATGAAACTTAGTCAGAACATTTTTTCAAACGATATCTTGGATGAGTTTGAAAATGGTTCTGCTCTGTTGAAAAACATGGCTGCCAGGGGGCGGGACTGTTTTCCTTATATGGCTATAGTAAAACCTTGTTAACACTCTAGAAGTCACATTTGTGGTCCAATGCTCATGAAACTTGGTCAGAATATTTGTACTAATGATATCTGGGCTGAGTTCGAAAATGGTTGAGATCCGTTAAAAAAAACATGGCTGCAAGGGGGCGTGGCATTTTTCCTTATAGGGCTATATAGTAAACCCTTGTTTACACTCTAGAAGTCACATTTATTATCCAATCTTTATGAACCTTGATCAGAACATGAAAATGCTTCTGCTTTGTTGAAAAACATGGATGCTGGGGCTGGTGACACTTTATAAGCCACATTTATTTGCCAATCTTTATGAATCGGAAACCCTTTCTTATCATTAATACTTCTCAGGTGAGCGACCAGGGCCACCATGGCTCTCTTGTTAATTAAATGTAACATGGTACTGTTTTGCACCAATGGGGCGATTTATTCATTCAGGTTTCATGATTGAAGATATTCTCAACATTTCTTGGATATTAATGTTGATCAAAACCTGGGTTACACAGCTACGCTAAATTAATTATGATAACATACCAAAAAAACATGTTGTCAGTGCAGGAAAAAAAATCATCATATATGAGAATCAAAAACAAAAATTCAATGCTATCTTCAATACATTTGTTGTGTACATTAAAGAAATGACAGCCTATAAACATACATGTTTGTAGTTACAGTGTAATGTTGATGTTATGTAAATAACAGACACGATATTACTATATTCGGAACTAAAATTGATTGTGTTATTTTCACCAGCATTTTTTGCAACTTGTAAAGTAAATGAGATATATAAAAGCAATTTGCATAGATGTAACAATATTATACACTATTTAGCAGTTCTTTTGTTTACAGAAACTCTAAACATTCTTTGAACTTGTGACATTATTTTTTGTACAAAATAAATGCATCTTGAAATCACTAACAATGTTTTAGTAACACAACAACACAATCCAATTGCAATTTAATTCATCTGAATCGAAAATCAAATTTACATGTATAATTAACCTATTGCACTTTGAACACCATGGTGTTGTTCTTTTCATGAAGTCCCACAATGATGGAGGCAGTGTGTCTGTTGTAGCAGACGGATTGTGGCATACAATTCTTCTCCGTACCAAGAGTAGCCAGCTTCCTTTTGCCCTCACTGTCTACCTGTAGGATGAAGGGATCGGAGTATTTGCCTCCACAAACGAGCAGCTGTCCTGCAGGTGTAACGTGTACACCACGTGGGTATTGTAGTGCAGGGTCAGTGAAGGTGGCCAGGACTGAACCATCCCTGGCCAGGGTGAGGAGCTTGTGCTGGAGTAGGTTTGTGATGTACAACTTGTCCCCTGTGGGGCTCACAGCACACCTCATTACTGCAAAAACAGAGTAACATCAAGATATTGAAATATCATTTTCCCGATCAGAGCAATAGTGGAAATGGCTATGTGCAAACAGCTTAAAACCTTGACAGCCTCTCGCAGTTTGTTCATAGTTTATGCTGTTTACTGCTCATCAGTATCTAAGCTTTTGAAGATGAAGTCTTAAAAACTTGAATCGAGTAAGAAAGGTCTCATATTAAATTTAACTTTCTAAGGGACTACAAATGCGTTAAAATACGTATCTAAGTGGGAAATGGTTATACGAAGAGTGGTTAATAACAAATCTTATTGAACTTGTATTAATAGTGTGTTGTTAAACACTAGAGACAGCACATTAGTAACATATGCATACAATCCACTAATACTAAATATGTATGTGTGGCAGGATGTTCGGTTCCAATGTATTGTGTTCTCTCAATGTTTCAAGTTTGACATGTTTGTATGTGACTGGTGTTAGAATAATTAAAGTCTTCACAAACAACGTAGAAAGAAATGATTCAATATGCACAGGAATATGTAAGGTGGTGTAACTCCATGCTGTTATAATACATTACCCATACATGCAGACATAGTTATAATGTCATTGACACACAGTAAGAAGTTTTACATGACCATCATTCAAAAGAATTATACTCGTTATTTTTGATACAGAAATTGATAAAGCATCTAGTTTCTTCATCAGTTACAAAAGTCAGTTGCTGAAATTATAAATTGATACTCATTGACTGATTTTGTTTTCCAAAATCAAAAACAGGTTACACACAGATATTGAAACGAACTCTGTGTCTACTATGAAATCAATATAATTCAACAGACAATAATTTTCCTGGATTTTGTGGTGTCCATTCAACCTTAAAATCAAATGTTCAACATATTTTAGTGCAAACTCGTTTATTGGACATTAAACAAATAAATTAGAATCAATAAATATGCCCCATTTTACCAGCTCATGAAATTGTATGTTAGTGAAATTAAATGGGTTCTCAATATTTTAGACATGGCATAGACATGGAATGTCTTAATGAACTTTACATGAAATTGTATTATATCCTGCTACTGAAATATAATTTGATGGTTCATTCTAAATCTATTAAACCATAATGATATAAATATAAATTAACTATTATTCTAACCTGTATAATCACCTGATGTATCTTCATACATCTTGCTGACAAGTTTCCCATTCAGTTTATACTTGTACAGTGCAGTCCAAGAAGTAATATATAGGTCTCCCTGGTGGAAGGCAATACCGTAACATGTATGCAGTAACTGAAGCTTTCTTCCTGTCACTATTTGCCTGTTGTTGACTGTTATAAACTGGACCTCATGTATGTTACTGTCATTCCGTGTCACAGCCACCTCTCTCGATGTGATTTGACATATATCCACGGGCCATTTAGTCATACTACAGTGACTCACCACCTGGTTCTGCTGGTCAAGAAGCTTGACAATATTATTACTTTGGTCTACAACCAGGACCTGTCTGTCTGTGAGGACAAGGATGCCTGAGATCAAGCATTCCTGTGAATCACTTGATATTTTCACATTGTTTTCAGACTTCCTCAGCACAATGATTACCTTGTTTGGATTATCTTGTACCATCAATGTCTTGGTACTGTGTTCTATCCTCCCAAGACCAGACAGCTTGGACAAGTACCGTACAATTTCACTGTTAGGCTGGAATGTTATATAGAATTTATCCTGAAGAAAGTTCGTGTTCAGAAAAGTTGTAGACTGTACTATTTTGTCCTCGCATTTCCTGGTGGCTATAAAGGATAGTTCCAGCTTGCTTTAATCACTAATGTCCTGTATGACGTCTCGAAGTTGTCTTAATTCATCCCTAAGCCTGATGCATTTGTCAGCTTCACTTTTGATGGAGGCCTGCAGTTTGGTTAGAGTATCTTTCATTTCCTTCAGTGTTTTCTGTTCAATCGTGTCTAAGGTTGCATTTATTTCTCTGCGAGCTTTTTGTATCCTGCTTAACTGCTCATCGTATGAACTTTGCACATAATGAATGCTAGCCTCCTGGTTGCCTTGAAGTTCCTTCATTTCTTTCAGAATAGTTTGGATAGAAATTGACAGTTGCTGAAGGTCTGTAGACTGACTTTTTACAATGTCGGATATAAGAGTTACCTTTTTGCAGTGTCTGAAAGTTAATAGAAACAAGAAATATCTTTAAAAAAGATAAACGGCGTTTATAGTTCAATGAATGAGATCAATGATAGCAAATGTCTTTTTCTGTGCAGTTCTTAGCTGCATCACACGCAGTAAGGGATGTTACGCGGAGTTTTCGCGGCTTATTTTACATTATTACATATTGCTGGTCATAAACCTTTAGAAACAAAACAGAAAACCAAAAGAAGAATGGAAGTGAAATTAAAACATATGAGTCAACCGGCATCACGCGAAGTATCCTTATTTATAGGCGCGTTCTTCGAACAAACCTGTTTTAGTGGTTTGTCGGACATTGCTATATGATTCGCTTATTTACAGTTTCGAGAATCATCGCGCTCATGCTTAATACAATAGTCAATATGGTGGAATAATTATTGTTAAATTAATCAAAAATAATATTTATCATTGTATTGTTGAAAACACATTAATAATCTATTATTGACATATCTTAATTATATTGCTGAATATCTTCATTTAACATATTTCTATTCTAAAGAAAATTCCAGGTCACCTAGTTCACGGATAGAGTCTTTATTATATAACGATTATTTTACTGGCTGCGAACTCCGGTGATGAACTGTATATAAACTCTGACTTTCACACACTGGCCGCGAATTGACCCGAAACCTCGCGGGTTGAAATGCAATGCATTAAAGTGAGGCCTCGCTTCCACTGCTCTTTATACTTTTACATGTTAACATGTTGAAATCAATATGGAAGTAAGTACTAAATATGAGAACATAGCCTTTAGTATAAACGCTTTTGCGCTGGTAATTCTCTGAAAATATAAGGTGCACGCACAAACTGTATTTATGTCGAGAATTGATTGTAAAACTGTTCTATCTATTGAGCCTTTTCATTAGAGATAAAATTGTTTCATGCAGTATCACAGTGTTACAAAGACGCGGATATGTTTCCAATGTTTTGGTGTTATACTCAAATCAGCCAATGGAATAAATGAAGTGTATTCATTCGTACCTAGCCGCGGGAAATTTTATTTGAATATTATTGGACACTTACAAAGGTCAGGTCAGGTGAAAAGCTGGCTTAATACAGCACGCCGAAAAAACACACACTTAAAATTGTTTAAAATACTTATTTTGTAAAAGATTTTGGCCTGGAATCTATAAAACTACTTTTGTAAAATCAAAATATGAAAGATTTTATATTAGAGTCCAGCTATAGGTCAATATGGTATGTATACAAATATAACTTTATTTTAATCTAAAACCTACATTCATTTCGTCCGATATTTTACTATATGGAAAAATCTATTGTTACAGATTTCAAAAATATAGTTAAAGGGACATTACTGTGTCAAAATAAATACTAGATCCATAAGAGTTGTCTCTACTGTTTTTGTATGATTATGCTTCATAGTTAGTTGTACACTTGTAGCTTGGGTATGAATGAATAAAATATATATGCTTTATATATATTATAACACATATGCCTTACATTATATTTATTACACCGGCTTGACTACAAAATCTGAAAGTCAGCTTAAAACTGCAGTCTTTTAATAATTATTGTACGTGAACAAATGTATTGTTTATTGAAGTAACAAATCTATTGTTGATATTATAAAATTGTTATTTGTTGGCTAATAATTTGACTTCCTTGCAAAGAAGTTTGAAACCCCTACATCAGTTTCTTAACATATCTGCTTTTTAATTTAAGTAAAGTTAACATTTACCTGTGATTTAGGAATGCACAATTTGTGCAGCACAGCTCACTGTGTTCAGAACAAAACATTTCAAGGTTTTTATCTTTATGGAAATCACATTTCAGTAGAAAATCCTCCACCTTTTTGGTCACTGGCCATTTCTTCATATCTCCCCTTCCAAAGGGATTATGTTTTGTAAACAACTGGCTGTGCGGGCGGATACATTTTCCGCAGTAAAACTTAACACAAGATTCACAGTAGAAATCAGCTGTATTATCCAGTTTCCTGTCTGCGCAGGTGTAGCACAAGAAGTCGTGGAAAATGTCAGAGCCCTTGTCAATGGTGGATTGTGATAAGGTTGCCATTTTACTGAAAGAGTTTTACAAGTACTATCGGCTGAATTTAATAGCTGAACAAATCAAGCTCATCTTACCACGATCCGCAGTCTTAAACAAGTAGCACCAAACCTTCCAATATTAAACACAGTTGAAACTCAAGTTGATTTGAAGGTTAAAACTTCCGATAAACAAAAAAGTTTAACTGTCACGTGAACTGTTTATGTTAGATTACACCGTCAGTTTGCGGTTGGTTTATATGGCCACACAAAAGCAAATATCTCAACTCAACGCTGTGTTTAATCAATAAAGCAATGAGAACAGTCGGTTTTAGTGAACTATATAGCATGGGTAAAAACAGGAAGTATTTTAAACTGTAGATCACATGAATGCCAATTTATAACTCTATTCTAGCTTTCATTAATAGACTTAATATGAAAAGATAAAGCATTTACAGACCAAGTAATTTAATTTAAATGAACTTTAATATATATAAAACTGTCCTTGTCACGCTGGAAATATTCCACCTTGTGCTGCTCTGTCACAGGGAATCACTGGTTTGGTGTCATATTCACATAACATAGTTAATACCACTTACAATACTCAAATTGGTCCAAAGTTTAAATATAGTGAATAGCAATAAGTCTAACCTCTTGGTCAAAAAGGTACAATGTCACTCACCAAAGACCGGAAGCTGAGCAGCTTTTTTGCTGCTTCCATAGGATTCTTAGAAATCAGCAATGATATCATAAAAACATTTCGAAGCAAGTTTAATGATGATTGGGCACAAATTGTGACTTCAAGAGTGAAAAAACTGACAGCTCAATAGCGGCCAGGTTTTTCAACAGACAGTAATAATTATTAAACTCGTTTGAAATATCGTAAAGAAATCTAAAGACAAATGTCCCAAAAAACTTTCATGAGAACTTTACAAAAATGCGACTTACAGAGTGTTCACAAGGTTTCACTATTGACATATATGGACAACAGCAACAACCCCCCTGTCAGCCATTGTTTTGAATGGACTGGAACAATTATAAAACTCTAATAAAAAAGTATCTATAAAAAACATAACAAGAACTGTAACTGTCATGCCTGAAATACTCACTGTACTTGGGTTTGTCAGCAGGCATAATAAGTTCAGTGAGTTATTAATTTTCTGGATATGAAATTGTTAAAAGTCACTTTAATATCTTCATAATATCTGCATTTTGCATTCAAATGTTTAACGAGACAACTCTTGTCTCTTGCATTCGAAGTTTTTGCATTTTACATGTTTTTATTTTCTGAAAAACAAATCCCAATCCAATGTTTAAACAAAAGATTTTTTTAATACATAGCAACATTTAGGTCATTTCCTTATGAAACTCTTAAATTTGAAAGTTCAACCTTAATATTTAAAACACTTTAATTCTCGATTTTAAAGTATTCGTTAGCAAACAAAAAACAACAAAACTTTTTTAATTTAGTGAAAAAACATGCATTTTTTCCCATTGCAAAAGTCTCTTTCCACATTGCCGAAATAGTGAGAGAAAATGCTTCAATATGACAATGCATTAAATTTGATTTTAAAGTCACTGGAATGCATACAATAAATTGTACTTCTTTGATTATCAATGATCCTTACTCTGGGAATACTGTGGCTGAGGGCTTAATGAATGTATGAATCTTCCCAGATTAGCATGAAAAGTCCCACAGGCCAATACGGGATCACACGTTCTGCTTTAATGGTTTTGTTTCCTTTAAAAGAATTCTCTTCTTAGCGCAAAAATCCAGTTTAGGCAAAAGAGTGTGGCCCCTGATTAGCCTGTGCAAACTTCCATGGCTATTCTGGGAGAACACCTTCTGCACATGTATTACACTTGATTGAAATGATACATAGTCCAATATCACTTTCATCATTCCATTCTACATACCTTAAATTGAAAAGGTAAGTAGTCCAACAATGCTTACGTCATCCTTTTCTACCTACGCCTGATTGAAAAGGTACTTAGATCAACATAGCTTAAGTCATTCCGTTCTACCTTCCCTGGATTGAAAAGGTAAGTTGCCCAACACTGCTTATGTCATCCCATACTACCTAAGCCTGATTGAAAAGGTACGTAGTTCAACATCGCTTACGTCATCCATTTCTACCTATGCTCGATTGAAAAGGTCAGTTCTGTACTTACTGGGTAATGCTTCCATGGGACTTGAATCATGACCTCACTGTCGCTAGGCAGACAACATATATACCACACCACAGCAACTTCTGTGCAAATTTTTTTGTTTAATTTGTTCCAAAATCTGGTTTCGTGGTTTTTGCGCTTATGTTTCATAAATATAAAAATAATAGATATGGAATACATTTATGTGTTACTAAAAAGAGACTTGAGCACAGATGATTTTTTTAAATGTAATTTAGTATGTTTACTAACAATATAATACTGTTTTAAAAAGTCTTACATAATAACAATAGAAAGTAAAAAAGTTGAATAGCAAATATTGACATTCCTATGATTTGAAGCCGGCCCTCCGAAAGCAAAAACACGAGCGCAACCACTATGCCACGCTGGCTTTATAATTATAATATATTGCATGTTATATCCAAATTATCATGGAAAAGCAATATAAGCACTTTATTATTTTTCCAACTTCACATGACAATTCTACATAAATGAACCAACATTTTGAACATTTTTGTAGTCAGGAGTGTTATTTCGCTTGTTTAAAAATAAATTATGCATTCCTGCTTGTATCTATGATGATTATTTTAAAAAACATAATTTAAGCAATATGTGAAAAAATCCCTAAAAATCTTAACATGATTAGCCTCACATTTTTCTATGCATATATTACATTCTGTATATATTATATTTTATATTGCAAGTGAGTGCAATCGATTAAAGCCACATATACAAACAAACAAAAAATGAAATAAAATATACGACAAACAATTCATTTTTGCTAACAGATTTCAAAAGTGTTAGGCTAATGATGTCACGTTATTATAATAATGTAAAAAAGAGCCGCCATCTGGGTAAACCGGGTTTAATGCCTGTGCATAAAGTGTCATCCCAGATTAGGCTGTGGGGTTTAATGCCTGTGCATAAAGTGTCATCCCAGATTAGGCTGTGGGGTTTAATGCCTGTGCATAAAGTGTCATCCCAGATTAGAATGTGGGGTTTAATGCCTGTGTATAAAGTGTCATCCCAGATTAGTCTGTGGGGTTTAATGCCTGTGCATAAAGTGTTATCCCAGATTAGCATGTGCAGTCCACACAGGTTAATCAGGAACACCGCTTTCCGCTTGTATTGTAATTTTAGTTAAAAGGAACTCTCTTCTTATTGAATATCCAGTTTAAGCAGAAAGTGTCGTCTGAGCAGGCTAATCTAGGAAAACACTCTACGCACATGCCTTAAAAGCAGTTATTGCAAAGTGCGGTTCACATTTATTTATCGGAATACAAAAAAGTTTTATTGGATAGTTTAACAGGTATGGTTACAAAAAGTAATTTTTTTTTTCTAGATTTTAACTTTGCTTCACTGCATATTTTAGTTGAATATTTTACATTTTGAATATGCCCAGAAAATGCGAAAATGAATATTTTAGGTAAATATTTAACATGTTAAAGGTGCCCGCAGTATGTTCATGTTTTTTTTGCTATTTGCTGCTCATTGTATCTTATTGTTGGAAATGAAGGCTTTAATACTTGAATCTCGGTACAAAGGTCTTAAATTTAATTGCATTCTCCAAGGGACTACCAATGCGTCAAAGTGTGCACCTGAGTGGAATATGGTTGAGTATAGGCTTTGATATAATTCTGAACAATGCAGGGGTATTTAACATTTCTTGGATAGTTTAGCTGATATAGATACACAAATAATGATACATGTTGAATGTTTAATGTGCCCCGAAAATGTGGTTTTAAGAACACTTGTTGATCTCATTTTGAACATTGCAGGAGTATAATACATTGCTGCGCGGTTTTGTTATGTCCAATATTTACTAATCATGAGTTTGACCCAGCTTGTGTTGAGATGCCTTGCAGAAGAGGTACCGGTCACTACAAGAAAGGTACGTAAATTAGTTTAGACCTATTTTATTTGAGCGTGAATGCATCGAACGCCTTAGGCTTAGTGAAACACTGTTGAGTCTGTTCCTGGGTAGAACCAGCCTTGGTGACTTTGGGGAGATCTGAAGAAACCTTCCATAGTGGGGATCAAACCTGTGACCTTCAGGTTGCTAGGCGGATACCATATTCACTATGCCATATCGACGAATAAAAAAGTACATTGATTTAATAAGAATTTGTAACTTAAACATATTTGAGCAGCATTTTGGGAAAATTTGCTTAAAACGTGTGCAGTCGGCACAGGCTAATCACTGGATTATAGTTTAGAAGAGATCTTCTTAAAATGAAAAAGTCGGTAAAAGCGGAAAGTGGTTTCCCTGATCAGCTGGTGTGGACTGCACAGGCAAGTTATGGATGACATTTAAAGCAAATTCATTAAGCCCCATTTTGCCATAGCAATGCTCAATTATCACTGCAGATCTGTTCTGACATCATCCAACATAGGTATAACTGGTAACTACCTGACAATATATTGAAATAAAATAATGTGTTTGCACAGGTTTAATCAGTATCTTCCCTAACCTAACCACGTCCACCATACCAAGTAAAAAGTTATTTATGAATTTAGGCACAGGATAATTACTGGATTATAGTTTAGAAGAGTTCTTCTTAAAATGAAAAAACAAAGTCAATTAATTTACACTGTTGTATCAAAGGCATAGCATAAAATGTTATCAGTCAACAAGTTCCCTAGAAAACTCATTCAATTGTAACTGTGTACCAGTGATTTATAATCCCCAATCGGGAAAAGTACCAGTACCGAACCAATTGGGAAAAAGTAGTCCACACTACCCTGAAATTGTGAAAATACCCGTCATGAAATCTTCGGATTGGGATTTATGAGTCTTTTTAATTGCTTGGTATAAATCGCACAAACCAATTAGTATATTCATTTTCATCCGTTTTGCTTGAAATGTTTAGTTTCAGTGCTAACTGTATTTATTCACGTGCAGATTATGCACTTTTGGAAATTGAAGCTTTAATTCGAAGTTCGGCCCAACTTTCTTGAGAAAGTTTATAATTAAGCTATACTGGGATACATTCTTTTTCGAAGACTTGTAAATTCCTTGTTCTCTGATTTTCAGCGAAAATGAGATATTTTCGTCAGTCATATTCTGCATAGTGTTTGCTAATTGGAGGATTTGTCAACCCACTCGATAAACAAAAATCAATGTCCCACCAATTATAAGGATTTGACAGTTTTGTGATATATATTCTGTTATACAAGACCCCTGGGACGTTGTTAATCTGATTTCAATTTCATTCATGTCACTAAATTCAACATTTAAATTGGAAAAGCACAATAGCAGTTCTATTTAAATATTCCTCTTTAGTATATTATTGGCACGAGATTGGGTTTACTGAATAGATCCTTTGATTGTATAAGATGAATTGACTAAGTCAAATGCGAATATCAAACCACAAATAATTATTTTGTTCAATTTCAATGTTTTGAATCCAAATACAATACGAACACAATTTTTCAATAGCCCAGTGAATTCATTTACGTCAAATGGTCTGAATCAAATAACCACATGCTTTGGTATTCAACTATATTCATTATCTACGCTTGTGGTGTTAAAGGGGCCTTTTCACAGATTTTGGCATTTTTTAACTTATTCATTACATGCTTTATATTGATAATTGTAAACATGGGATCGTAAAAGCTCCAGTAAAAAATCAAGAATAAAATTTAAAAAAGGAAAAGAACATTGCCCGGAGCAGGTTTCGAACCAGTGACCCCTGGAGTCCTGCCAGAGTCCTGAAGTAAAAACGCTTTAACCTACTGAGCTATTCCGCCGAGTACACATACTTGACGTATTTTATACCTTATATAAGCAATCTTCGTAGTTTCACAAAATTTAACGACAAAAACAGAACTCTCCCAATTATTCAATCGTTTCGCGTTGCAACGCTTTATAATTTTTAGGTTTTAAAATTGTCAAAAGATGCATGTAATGGCTATATTAGACCATGGTAAATGTTCAGTATTACTGTTTCCTCACAAATATCATAACTAAAACGAAAATTTGCTAATCTGAAACAACTTTTTTCAATTTTGTCAATTTACCAAAGCGTGAAAAGATCCCTTTAAAGAAATATCAATATGATATTTGAGAACAGTTGGGATAGGGTTAAAGCCATTTTAACTGGCATTTTAAATAAATGTTCAATATAATGTATTTTCAAATAATTGCCTTGTAGAATTCTTTGTGCAATTTTCATTTCAGACAATTTAGATTTAAACCTGTTGTATTGCTCTAATTGCACTTTTTACATTTTAAACATTCATGCAAAATAGCCCCAGTATTGAAAAAGAATCAAATTACACATGTGGTATGCAGTAAGCAATTTGGAAATGTCTTTCACATCTAATTATTTGTTTTGAGAGTTCAGTTTATTTTAAATGAACAATAATACCGTTGACTTGGGTTGGCTTCAACTCACTTGGCTCGAATTTCTGGATTGCTAGAAAATTCCTCAAAGATTTTTTTTTTGTATTTTTGTATACTCATATTATTTTATTTGGCTTGAATAATAGAGGGTATCATTTTATGATGGCTGCATCTGACCTAAGTTTAAATAAA
Source organism: Dreissena polymorpha (assembly GCF_020536995.1). Taxonomy (NCBI): domain Eukaryota; kingdom Metazoa; phylum Mollusca; class Bivalvia; order Myida; family Dreissenidae; genus Dreissena; species Dreissena polymorpha. Next base: position 27,321,579 of record NC_068364.1, read on the forward strand.
ACATTAAAAAAACATTTAACTCCTTCAATATTTAGTTTGAATCCTCAAAATGTTAGACCAGGAGTCATTTTTCTCCTGTTTGTTTGAATCTAAAAACATCCCTTTAAATGCCTTAGTTTTTTTAGTATTAAAAATTGAATGTGTTTACCCATCTTCTTCATTGCTCTCTGCAAAAGACACAAATTTAAGTTACATACAGCTTCAGGGTAGAGGACTATAAAACCAACTGTTTAAAAACAGAGATGTATATGACCGTTCATAATGTTCATTTGTCTGGGGAAATTTTCTTTTTTATCTATTCGTTTTCTATTAAATATGATGTTGTATGTTATATGATAAACCTTTCTTATTCATTTTTTTTGAATTATACAAATGTCCTGCTTGTCTGAAAAATGTCCAGAGTAACAATGAAATAGGTCAGACAAATTGTTCATAATAATGTTTACATATACACTGCAGCAATAACTCATTCTGTCATAATTTCACAGTTATATCCCTTGCATATGTTGAAATTGTGATGAGCCAAAGCAAAACATAATAGATATGCAGCTTACATTGTTGGGAAACCATTTTGTTCTAATCATATCTCGGCAGAGCATTTTGTCACAAATTTTTTGTGTATTTCGAACTTTATTACTAAACTAAAAAAGCGACGAATTTTGAATTATAGCTGCTTTTTTCAGCTTTTTCTGAAACTCTCTTTTTAGCTCACCTGAGCACAATGTGCTCATGGTTAGCTTTTGTGATAACCTTTTGTCCGTCGTCCGTCGTGCGTTGTCCGTTGTGCGACGTCAACATTTGCCTTGTTTATGCACTCTCTAAAGGCCACATTTATTGTCCAATCTTCATGAAATTTGGTCAGAAGATTGGTTTTAATGATATCTTGAATGAGTTCGAAAATAGTTACGTTTGCATGAAAACATGGCTGCCAAGGGGCGGGGCATTTTTCCTTATATGGCTATATATGGCTATAGTTAAACCTTGTTAACACTCTTATGATCACATTGATTGTCTGATCTTCATGAAACTTGCCCAGGAGATTCATCCTAATAATATCTTGGACGAGTTCGCAAATGATGCCGGTTGGTTGAAAAACATGGCCGCCAGGGGGCGGGGCATTTTTACTTATATGGCTTTAGTTAAACCTTGTTAACACTTTAGAGGCCACATTTATTTTCCGATCTTCATGAAACTTGCTCAGAAGATTTGTCCCACTAATATCTTTGATGAGTTCAAAAATGGTAACCTTTGCTTGAAAAACATGGCTGCCAAGGGGCGGGGCATTTTTCCTTATATGGCAATATGTGGCTATAGTAAAATCATGTTACCACTCTAGAGGCCACATTTATTGTCCAATCTTAATGAAACTTGGTCAGAAGATTCATCCTAATAATATCTTGGACTTGTTCGAAAATGATGCCGGTTGGTTGAAAAACGTGGCCGCCAGGGGGCGGGGCATTTTCCTTATATGGCTATAGTAAAATCTTGTTAACACTCTAGAGGCCACATTTATTGTCCAATCTTGATGAAATATGGTCAGAAAATTTGTCTTAATGATATCTTGGATGAGTTTGAAAATGGTTACGTTTGCTTGAATAACATGGCCGCCAAGGGGCGGGGCATTTTTCCTTATATGGCTATATAAGGCTATAGTAACATCTTGTTGACACTCTAGAGGCCACATTTATAGTCTGATCTTCATGAAACTCGGTCAGAAGATTCATCCCAATTATATCTTGGACGACTTTAAAAATGATGCCGGTTGGTCGAAAAACATGGCCACCACAGGGGCGGGGCTATTTTCCTTATATGGCTATAGTAAAACCTTGTTAACATTCTATAGGTCATATTTATTTTCCGATCATCATGGGAGAAAAAACTTGGTCAGAAGATTTCTCCCAATGATATCTTGGATGAGTTTGAAAATGGTCTTGGTTGCTTCTAAAACATGGCCACCAGGGGCCGGGCATTTTTCCTCATACGGCTATATATGGCTATAGTAAAACCTTGTTAATACTCTAGAGGCCACATTTATTGTCCAATCTTCATGAAACTTGCTCAGATGATTGGTCTCAATGATATCTTGGATGAGTTCGAAAATAATTATGCTTGCTTGAAAAAATGGCTTTCAAGGGACGGGGCATTTTTCCTTATATGGCTATAGTAAAGTCTTGTTAACACTGTAGAGGCTACATTTACTGTCAGATCTTCATAAAACTTAGTCAGAAGATTCATCCCGATAATATCTTGGATGAGTTTAAAAATGATGCTGGTTGGTTGAAAAACATAGTGTCATCCCAGATTAGGCTGTGGGGTTTAATGCATATGCATAAAGTGTCATCCCAGATTAGGCTGTGGAGTTTAATGCCTGTGCATAAAGTGTCATCCCAGATTAGGCTGTGGGGTTTAATGCATATGCATAAAGTGTCATCCCAGATTTGGCTGTGGAGTTTAATGCCTGTGCATAAAGTGTCATCCCAGATTAGGCTGTGGGGTTTAATGCCTGTGCATAAAGTGTCATCCCAGATTAGGCTGTGGGGTTTAATGCCTGTGCATAAAGTGTCATTCCGAATTAGGATGTGGGGTTTAATGCCTGTGCATAAAGTGTCACCCCAGATTAGGCTGTGGCGTTTAATGCCTGTGCATAAAGTGTCATCCCAGATTAGGCTGTGGGGTTTAATGCCTGTGCATAAAGTGTCACCCCAGATTAGGCTGTGGCGTTTAATGCCTATACATAAAGTGTCATCCCAGATTAGGCTGTGCAGTCCACACAGGTTAATCAGGAACACCGCTTTCCGCTTGTATTGTATTTTTAGTTTAAAGGAACTCTGCTCTTATTGAATATCCAGTTTAAGCAGAAAGTGTTTTCTGCACAGGCTAATCTGGGACAACACTCTGCGCACATGCATTAAGAATAGTTTTTCCATAACGTGGTTGAAATTTATTTACTTATGGGAATTCAAAACAAGTTTTATGGGATAGTTCAACGGATATCGTTGCAGAAAGTATTACATTTGTTTCTACATTTTTACTTAGCTTCAATGCATATTTTAGTTTAATATTTAACATGTTTAATGTGCCCAGGATATGCAAAGGAACTGGCAGTCTGTTCAGGTTTTATGCGTTTTGCTGTTCATTAGTATCTTAGGGTTGGAAATGAAAGCTTTAAAACTTGAATCTTTGTGCAAAGGTCTTAAACTTAATTTGATGTTCTAAGGGACTACAAACGCTGCAAAGTGTGTATTTGAGTGGAATATGGTTTAGTATAGGCATTGATATAATTTTGAACATTGCAAGAGTATGAAACATTGCTGCTGGGTTTTGTGATGTCCAACATTTACGTCCTCATGAGTGTGACCCAGCTTGTGTTGAGTTGCAAATCAGAAGAGGTACCAGTTACTACAAGAAAGGTACGTTAATTTTGTTTAAACCTATTTTACTTGAGCTTGAATGCATCGAACGCCTTAGGCTTAGTGGAACAGCTTTTAATGAAGCACTATTGAGTCTGTTCCTGGGTAGAGCCAGACATTGTGTCTTTTTAGGAGATCTGATGAAAGCTCCCATGGTGTGGATCAAACCTGTGACCTCCTGGTTTTAACTGGTAAATACCTGACAATATAATGAAATAAAATAATGTTTTTGCACTGGTTTAATCAGTATTTTCCCTAAACTTACCAAGTAAACCATTCCAAGTAAAATGTTATATATGAAATCACTTTTCATTTTAAGTAAAAAAAATAAAACATACTGTTGCATCAAAGGCATAGTATTAAATGTTATCAGTCATCTAGCACCCTAGAAAACTCATACCATTGTTACTTTTTTTCAGCGATTTGTTTCCCAATTTGGGAAAAGTACTGGCACCTAAATGTACCAATTGGTTAAAAGTAGTGCGAAAAACCCTGATATTTGGAAAACACCTGTTATGAAATCTTCAAATTGGGAATTTTGGATCTTTTCAATCGCTTCATAGAAATTGCACAAACTAATTTATATAATCATTTACATCCCTTTTGGCTTGAAATGTTTAGTTTCAGTGCTCATTGTGTTTGTTCATGTGCAGATAATGAACTTTTGAAAAAGACATTGATTAAATTGTCCTTCCCTTTGGGAATTGTTCAGATGTCACTTGGGAATGTTGAATTTGTCTCAAATGGGAAAGTACGTTTTATGGGTACTTTATAAAGAAGTAAAAAATCACCATTTGTACCCATGTCAGCTCATGCTCATATGTTCTTGCTGAGCTAATGTGGTCAGTCTATGTCTGTTGCTGGGTTATTGTGGTCAGTCTATGTCTCTTGCTGAGCTCTTGTGGTCAGTCTATGTCTCTTGCTGAGCTATTGTGGTCAGTCTATGTCTCTAGCTGAGGTATTTCGGTCAGTATATGTCTTTAGCTGAGGCATTGTGGTCAGTTTATGTCTCTTGCTGAGCTATTGTGGTCAGTCTATGTCTCTTGCTGAGCTATTGTGGTCAGTCTATGTCTCTTGCTGAGCTATTGTGGTCAGTCTATGTCTCTTGCTGAGCTATTGTGGTCAGTCTATGTCTCTTGCTGAGCTATTGTGGTCAGTCTATGTCTCTTGCTGAGCTATTGTGGTCGGTCTATGTCTCTTGCTGAGCTATTGTGGTCAGTCTATGTCTCTTGCTGAGCTATTGTGGTCAGTCTATGTCTCTTGCTGAGCTATTGTGGTCAGTCTATGTCTCTTGCTGAGCTATTGTGGTCAGTCTATGTCTCTTATTGAGCTATAATGACCAGTATGTAATATCATAGAGCTATTGTGGTCAGTCTATGTCTCTTGCTGAGCTATTGTGGTCAGTCTATGTCTCTTGCTGAGCTATTGTGGTCAGTCTATGTCTCTTGCTGAGCTATTGTGGTCAGTCTATGTCTCTTGCTGAGCTATTGTGGTCAGTCTATGTCTCTTGCTGAGCTATTGTGGTCAGTCTATGTCTCTTGCTGAGCTATTGTGGTCAGTCAATGTCTCTTGCTGAGCTATTGTGGCCAGTCTGTGTCTCCAGCTGAGCTATTGTGGTCAGTTTATGTCTCTAGCTCAGCTACTGTGGTCGGTATATCTCTAGCTGAGCTAATGTGGTCAGTCTATGTCTCTTACTGAGCTATTGTGGTCAGTCTATGTCTCCTGCAAAGCTATTGTGGTCAGTCAATGTCTCTTGCTGAGCTATTGTGGTCAGTCTATATCTTTTGCTGAGCTATTTTGGTCAATATATGTCTCTAGCTCAGCTACTGTGGTCAGACTTTGTCTCTTGCTGAGCTATTGTGGTCAGTCTATGTCTCCTGCTGAGCTATTGTCATCAGTTTATTTCTCTTGCTGAGCTATGTTGTCAGTATGTCTCTAGCTGATCTACTGTTGTCAGTCTATGCCTCTTGCTGAGCTATTGTGGTCAGTGTATGTCTCTTTCTGAGCTATTGTTGTCAGTCTATGTCTCTTGCTGAGCTATTGTGGTCAGTCTTTGTCTCTTGCTGAGCTATTGTGGTCAGTTTATGTCTATTGCTGAGCTAATAATATTAAATTATGATGGACCACATACAATGTTAACGGGTCAAGATTTCAACAAAAACTGATTATCTGGACACAATTGATATTTCTTTGCAGATCATTTTGACAAGCAATCTGTCTTGTAATCTGGTTAAGAGAACATCAAATGAGAAGAACAACGTCTCAATTGCTTGACTTGCGCATGTTAAATAAATGTGTAAATTACGTCTTGGCTAGTAACCCCTACCCCCCATCAATCCTAAGGTAAATTGTTAAGAGTAAAACATAAAAATGGTCCCAATTATCCAAATTTAATCCATGGTTGAAGCAACACTGGTACGGTCTGTTTATTTATGTGCTTGGCAAGTTATTGATTCCCTTCATTGGTTTAGCATATAGTATTTAGTAAGTGACAACAATTTGTATTGTGCTAGAAATAAAATTTGTACAAGAAATTCCATGTAAAATGCATTATTAAAACAAATTTAGGTTAACCTTGACTTGAACATTTAACCAGCTATTTGATGGTTTCAGTAGGTTAACCAGTTAACCTGTGACATCCGCAATAATTAGGGCAATATGGGAATATGTGTGTTTTATAAGCTTTTTCGTCTTACACAATTGTGTCTGCTATGTTAACAGAAATAAGTGAAAACTGTCTGATATATCTGGATCCTGTTATTTCTCAAAATGTACATTAATGAATCTCGGTTTGTGGATACATATGCATGTTATTTCAGTTTTTTCTTCAGACCAAAATTGTATTGCTATGGTTACAGAAATACTTGAAAACGAAAATCTTGACCCTGCCATAGATAAAAAATACTTTAGCTAGCTAACTCAATTACTTCTTAAATGTACGCCGAGTACGCTAAAGTTAACTGTAATGTACCCTGGGTACGGAAAATATTCTCAAACATAGTCGTGAATTCTAACGCTAAATTAATGGCTGTCTGCTTTTTTTAAATCAATTATTTTCGTATGTATTTCAATATTCTGTAAAATGGCCTTTATATTATGGAAACTCAAACTGAAGAAGTATGTTCAGGAAAGTTTTGTTCAAAAAGAATTTTGTTGCGTATCTAGTACCGCATTTTACAAAATCGGATTTTGGGTAGCAATCAAACTCGGGTACAGTCTTAATTGGCGGGATATGATTTAGTATATTTTTCGTACCCGGTGTACATTAAAGTACACTTACTTATACCCGGGGTCCATCAAAGGAGCCAACATTGACCTTTCTAGCAAAATTAACCTGATATAAGACTGCTTCATAGTCAGTCTGACCGATGTTTTTAGAGACTGTAATATCATAAATACTATCAAAGAACAGCAACATGACAGGATTTTGTAATGAATTTATTTATACAATTCTCCCCTTACCTGTGATCCAAGGTGTGTTGTGTGTTGATGACATAAGTATATGAACTATGAGTACTAGTTGCTTAAACATATTTTTTTCGCTCCATCACATCGAACGTCTAGAAATGTTATCTAGTCTGTTTCCTATGTAGTGCCAGTACTCGGTGCCTTGGGAAGGGAGATCTAAAGAATGCTTTCACGGTGGGGATCAAACCCCTGACCTCTAGGTTGCTAGGCAGACACCATCCACTATGCCCTTAATACTAGAAAACCAAATAACCCAGGAACAGTGGGAGTAGGTGTAATTAATTAAAAGATATGGCGGAAATACTGTTGAAAACAGTGGAAATAAAAAAATAAAGACTCAAGCTTGTTTGAAGCTTTAAATTGCCTTCTCACTATAAGCACTACATGTATCTTGTAAGCCTTTTTCTGGGAAATCTGGACTAAATGCTTGTGCTGAAAGTGTCATCTCAGGTAAGCAGTCCGTACAAGCAAATCAGAAGGACATATTGGAACAAGGACTCGAGGATCAAGCTGATGTTTAAAGATATTTGAGAGATACTGAGAGGGATAAAGGTTAGAGATACTTTAGATATAATTAATGAGATCAAGGTTAGATATATTTAAGATAAACTAAATGGGTTCAAGGTTTGATAAACTGAACGGGATACTGTATGAGATCAATGTAAGTTTTTTATTAACTGTGGAATCCTTATTATGCCCCCCTTCGAAGAAGAGCGGGTATAATGTTTGCTGAATGTCGGTCGGTCTGTCTGATAGTCTGTCGGTAGACAAGTTCTTTTCCTATCAATATCTCGTCAATAAATTGACTGATTGACTTAATACTAAACATGTGCATTGGCCTTGGACAGTAGATGACCCTATTAAAAATGGGGTCACTAGGTCAAAGGTCAAGGTCACTGATACACATTAAGAGTAGAATTGTTACCGATCAATAACTTGTCAACTTATTCACCGATTGGCTTCATACTTACCATGTTCATTGGACTTGGACAGTAGATGACCCTATTGAAATTGGGGTCAAAAGGTCAAAGGTCATGGTCACTGGCACAATAAGTGGGAAAAGCGTTTCTGATCAATAACTCGTCAACGAGTCAACTGATTGCCTTGATACTTCCCATGTGCTTTGGCCTTTGACAGTAGATGACCCCACAATTGGGGTCACTAGGTAAAAGGTCAAGGTCAATGTCACAACAAGTGTGAACATTGTTTCCAATCAATAACTCATCAACGAATGACTGATTGACTGATTGGCTCGATACTTCACATTCGCATTGGCCTTGAAATTGGGGTCTTTAGTTCAAAGCCCTGTTTGGAGGGGCATATGTCTCCGACCGTGTAACACTTGTTGCGTTCATTTTTCAATAGCTTGTCAGAATTGATTAGCATGTTATGTTTAACTGAGCAATAGTTTGTGGTTGCTGATTTCTATCAAATGTGGATATGAACAAGAACTTAAACACGTCTTATATAACTACATGTAACTTGAAAATGAGAGCCTGTCAATCTAGTTGATTGTGGTCTTTGGATGATAGTCAGGCCTCCACGTGCCAGTATAATAACTGTACTTAACGTATCAGTATTAGGAATATATTTGAATACCACAACGTTTTACATAAGCCAGCATTCCAGCAGCGCAATCCTGATATCTCTGTTAATACATGTATTTCATCTACCGGTATTCAAGACTTGCCTTATTGTTACAATCATGGGGATAACAACGGTGTGTGTGGTCTAAGGGATGATGTTTGATTCTTATTGTTCAAATAAGGGGAAACACATTATCTAATATTTTGTCATGGCTTCCAAATATGCTATTTCGTTTTTGTTGTTTCTTTATTTGATAAACATCCCATTTTTTATAAGAATATCCTAAAAAACATTCACCTATTGTGAAAAGTGTTCTACCGTAAAAACAAATGTGTGTGAAACAAAATAGCTGCATATGTCCTTTAAACTATGCAAAAGAATTTGAGTTCATATATTGCAATTGGTAAGTGATTTAATTTGTTCTTCTACTTATAGTTACAGGTATATATGACTTAAACATTTTGCATTCTTCTAGAATTAAGTACTTACAATAATTATCAATAATAACAATCAGTTCAATTGATATTATTAAAAATGATGTTAAGTAAACCTTAACTGATTTGCTTTTAGTGATTTTGGCATGAGTTCATGGGTTTTAACTTTGGATAAAATACATTGTTATCAAATTCAATGAAGTTGAGTATGTTTGAAGATAACAATTAAATGCATGAATGGCAAAAAGAGGCTCCTTAACAAGTATCAAACAATGTGCTGCATCTGATATACCAATCCCACAAATTTTTATTCCCTACAGTTATCAAACAGTATATTAAGTAAAAAAAAATGTGTGTGAAACTAAATTTCAGCATATGTCTTAAAAGATAAACTATGCACACTTATTTGAGGTCATATATTTAAATTGGTAATTTATTATTTTACTTTTATATATGACACTAAAATTGTGCATTCTTTTAAAATTAATGTATTGCAAGACATGTTACCACTTATAATAAACAGTTCGCTAAATATTATGAAAACAATTGGCATGAATTATCGGGTTATAAATATTGATAAAATGTATTGTAATCAAATTCAATGGAGTTGGTTATGTTTCATGATAACATTTACCAGCTTGAATGGTGAGAAGTGGCCCATTGTAAATTGTAATTGTTATCTTGAAACATATTCAACTACATTGAATTAGATAATAATAAATTGTATCATTTGAAACAAATCAGTAGACACTTTAAGTGATCAGCATATCAGATAAAACACATTGTTCCCGGGAATATATCTGATATGCTGATCACTTAAAGATTGTTGCTAGCTTTAAAAGAGTAAATATGCATTATTTTAATAACTGTTTAACTTTATATATTTATGGGGGAAATATAACAATTTTATCAGGATCATTTCATAAATTAACGCAATTGGATTCACAGGGGATGGGATTTGAACAGCTTAAAATCGTCTTTTGTGGGCTGAGTACTACTATTTTGTTTCAAATTTTGTCCATATTTAGTGAAGCATTGAGCATTTGTATGGCATAATTGTTACTGCTAAAATTGATTTAAACAAAAGGGTCGAAGAAGCATTGTTACTGTTCCAAAGATATATCTAAGACCAGTATGATAATATACCTGTGGTAGTGCTTTTGTTATTTAATAATTACACATTAGTTTCAAGAGATACCGTCCATTGTTTAACTACGCTTTATAATTTAAATATGCCAATGGAGTAAATTAGAAAACTCTTTGAAGAGGTCCACATATAAATGTTTCAACGATCTAGGTTCTTGCCTGTGTGATTATGGAGGAGATTTAGATGATTTTACTTTAGGCCAGTTTTAAATATATACAAATATTTTCATGTGCTTAAGAGGACATATTGTGATGAGATAGACAATATATAGGCCGAGTAGATAAAACTTGGTCAGCATGTTTATCTGAACAACATAAAGCATCATTATACCTCCGAAAACGAAGTTTAGGGATGTATATGAGTGAGCTTTTCAGTCTTTCCGTCGATCGGTCGGTCTTTCTGTCGGTCGGTCTGTCGGTCGGTCTGTATTAAGTGTCCGCTCTCTAATTAAGTTGTTTTCATCCGATCTTCACCAAACTTGGTCAGATGTTGTATCTAGATGATGTCTAGGTCAAGTTCGAATATGTGTTATGCTGAATCAAAACTAGGTCAAGGGGCCACTTAGTGCGTTTTAAACATTCAGCATGGTGTCCGCTCTCTAATTCAAGTAGTTTTCATCCGATCTTTACCACACATGGTCAGAAGTTGTATATAGATAATTTATAGGTAAAGTTCGAACATGGGCGATGCCGGGTCAAAAACTAGTCACTGGGTCATTTTGAGCGTTTTAAACATTGAGCATGGTGTCCGCTGTTTTAGGTGAAGACAACATGTAAAATATTATGTGTAAATGCGGCATGAGGGGGTATTTGTCACGTCTGTAACAAAGCTCTAGTTTGAACCTGAATCATGCGGATAAAACACTAAGTCACTGGGTCAAATCAAACCTTCTTACCTATAAAGAAACCACATTTATTACTGAATCTTAATAAAACTTGTTGGTCAGACAATTTATTTCCACAATAGCTAGGCAGGGTTTGAATCTCGTTTATCCAAAAATTAGGTCAGGACGTCAAATCTTAGAAAAATCCTGTTTCCACATTTATAAATTTATCTTGATGCAACTAGGTCAAAATGTTAATCTTGGATATACATGTATCTATACTAGTTTTAAATATACGTCATAGGTTTCCAAAAACTATGTCACCAGATCAAATATTTGAAAAGTAGTTTTATTACTCTAGAGACCTCATTATTAACTCTTTTTTTATGAAACTTTATTTTGGCCAAGTTTGAATCTTGATAAAACTTGGTTGGAAACTTCTTCTAGATAATATATTAGGCGAGTTTCAAATATTGTTCATGTGACTTTAGAAACTAGTTTGTTAATTATGAAAATGTACCATTCATCGTCCATCCAGCTAAATAAGTTCAACCTGAGTATAAATACAATACTGAAAACACTTATTTCTAATTTTGAAGCATTTTTAGCAAAACAACAACTTCACTTATTTCCCAACTTTTTGTCAAATCACCCCAAATTTTACCGATCTAGAGGGATCCCTCCCCATTCTAAATATGGTGAAACAAACACTGGGCTTTTTAATTGTGACAAGTGTCATGATGTCTGTGAAATGCAGAACAAACTCCATATTCAAAGTTCCTAAACAGAGATAATATTTTTGCTGTAGGAAATATATGGAGTCGTATAATGCTGCACTATTTACTATGTTTTGATGTAAATATTATTTTATACATTAATAACTATTTATTGCTAAACGTTTTTCCTGCCAAACAATGCAACCTTATTGCCTGTCATGTTCCTTGTGTGTTCATTTACCTGATAAATGCATAACCCAAATAAGTGTAAAATACAATTTTTACTGAAACATCTGCTGTGGTGGACTTTAATTCATTATTCAATATTCACAGTTCAATAAAACATTTCATGTTTTGGATCTTCAAATTGGTAATACCCCATACAAGTGACTTATAGTATGTTGTAGGTTGTACGCCATGGACTGAGTTGCTAGGAGATATAACAACATTTGTGTCAATGTAAAACACATATGGATGTCAGCCATTATGATTTTTTTATTTTATATAACCTTTTTCAGTGCAGTGCTTTACTTTAGTTTCTAAGTTTATCATATTTCAGGGATTCAGTGGTGAAAACCTATTCATGCCCTACCACTATCTCCAAAAGATAAAACCCTAACATTAGTTTAAAGTGTAAAACACGCCTTCGAGTCAACTTTGGTATTTTTTTAGAGAGTACAGCCCTACATAAAACGATTATTTAGTATACTGTAACCTATAAGACAATGTTTACTGTTAACATCGCAAAAATTTGCCCTTCTTGATACTAATAAACCTATTTACAATGTGCATGCCAAATTTCAGATCGATCTTTCACGTAGAAATGCTTCAAATTGCATTTTATAATGACGCCTGATAAGCCATCTGGCTTTCGCGGTCGGAACTTTGATTTATAAAGGGCGTTCAGGAGTAAAAAGATTACCTTAAATTGTAACAATCTGTCCAAATACCTGGATATTGTTACCAGCTAGCTCGAAAAAGAAGTTAACAACTATTACAAGGTGTTTTGGGGTCTTTCCAGCAAACAGTGTTGCGATTTGAGATGCTTAAGACGAGTTTTTGTACGATTTTTTTCTTATTTTCCTCTGAAAACGCAGTTTTTTTTCTTAAAATCTCGCAATTTTCCTTAAATTCGTGAAACAAACGCATTTATTCCGTGAAACTTGCCAAAACGCGTAATACCGCGCCCAAAAAATGGTGATTTTATGTCAATACAGCTCCTTTGTGACTTGGCCTGGTTTGCGTTTAGGTCATAATATACTAAATAGTTTCCCTATATATTTCAATGTAAAGGCGACAACTTTCTTAGTGGAATGCAACCTTTGTTTGTTTTGTATGATCTATGTTGTCAGGGCTATATCTCAGATACCATGTACAATTTCAACATGAAACTTCATGGGTACGTAGAAATCAATGGGAAGAACCATACCCTGCACTTCCTTAGCTAAGAGTTAATGCCATTTGTTGTTTTTGTATGATGTAACTTTTCAAGTCTATATCACATATATGCTACACGATTTCAGCATGAAACATCATGGGTGTATAGATATCATTAAGGAGAATTACAAGTCATAAAAACAATTACCCTGCACTTAAATATGACCTATGTATAATGACCCTTTACTAAAGGATTAAACTGTATACCAAGGGATCTGCAACGACCCATAAACAAAGATTATTTTGCAGGGATATCAATTCAACGAATGTGCTTGTTATTATTGGATTTAATACAGATCTTGGTATTTATGAACATATCAGAACTACAGTTTCAATAAGATTTGTTATTAACTACAACGCATATGATTCAATATCTTGATGTTACGTTGTATTGCAGTATACAAGTGTGCTGTGAGTCACACATGGGACAAGTTGTACATCACAAACAGCTCCCAGCACAAGCTCCTCACCCTGGCCAGGGATGGTTCAGTCCTGGCCACCTTCACTGACCCTGCACTACAAGGCCCAGGTGGTATACATGTTACACCTGCAGGCCAAGTGTTGGTCTGTGGATACGTGTCCAACACTATCATACAGGTGGACGATGAGGGCAGAAAGAAGCTGGCTATTCTTGCTACAAAGGAGGATGGAGTGGTGTTCCCACAGTCAGTCTGCTACAACAGACACACTGCGTCCATCCTTGTGGGACTTAACAACAACAGTATCCTGGTGTTCAAAGTGACTCCTCCCATCACAGGCTCCTAACCCTGGCCAGGAATGGTTCAGTCCTGGCCACCTTCACTGACCCTGCACTAATATCCCCATGTTATGTACACGTGACACCTGCAGGCCAGGTGCTGGTATGTGGAGCCCTGTCACACACTATCATACAGGTGGACGATGAGGGCAGAAAGAAGCTGGCTATTCTTGGTACAAAGAAGGATGGAGTGGTGTCCCCACAGTCAGTCTGCTACAACATACACGTTGCCTCCATTATTGTGGGACTTAATGACAACAGCAGTATTCTGGTGTTCAAAGTGGAATGATCTTACTTTACATGTACAATTATCTTAATTATGATTCAGATTACATAAATTGCAATGACGTTTTGTTATAGTGCATTTGGAAATTGTGTTATGATACTGCAATAATATTACAATTATTGCAGATGTTTTTATTTTGCAAACAGCTAATGTCATAAGATTTTTTTTAAGATTCTGCGAACCTAAGAGCTGCTTACTAATATATCATATTGTTACATATATAACAATTGTTTTTGTATTTCTCTTTGACTTCAGAAGTTGATAGGAACTCCTTGAAAAATGCAAAAAACATTATAATTCAGAAAATTGTTATTTACATGACATAACAAATCACACTTGATTTTTTTTTCACATTAATTTATTGAATATTACTTGATTTGTGTTTTAATGTTTGGTTTTGAAGTATGATGAATAGCTTTGTTTGCTGTTTGTTTGTAATTTATTATGCCATTTGTTCAATGTATCTGTCTAACCCAGTTTTGATCTAAATTAATATCGATTGAAATATTGAGAACATTTTCTACCAGTAGACCTTAAGGAATAAATGCTGATTTAGCAAGGACTTAGGACTATTGTTTTCATAATTTACAGTCAAAGAGTTTAAACGAAACTCAGTTTTATATATGCCATTGTTCCAGCAGTGCAATTGTTAATTCTCTATAAATGCAATACATTCTGTCGAGCAGGGTGTCAAGGACATAGGGTCAGCATGTCTGGAAATCATCACAGTGTTATCTGGTTTGCTAAGGCAAGAAATGTATTTAAAAAGATATTTGTTGTATGAAACTCGTATTTTGCTCTGGACAAACCAATATTTATGGGTATATACATTTTGTATTAACATATTTTACTAGATTCTTAATGCTTTTTAATCAAATTGATATTTTGGTAAATTTAATAGAATACATTTGAAAATTTGCTTAACATGATCCCAATGGTCATTGATAATATAGATTATATATATATATATATATATATATTGGTTCATTTAATGAGAATAATTAAAGAAATTTGATCAATGAATTTATCATGATCACTATGATATTGTCATTTACATGAGTCGAAAGCTCTGCACAGCACACCACATAAAGACGAATGTTTGAAGAATCGTTAGGTATATAAATATTACATGGCTGACAGGGTGGCAGTAAATTTGTCAACTTGAGGAAATACTGTCAACCAAGGCGAAGCCGAGGTTGACAGTATTTTTTCTGAAAGTTGATAAATTTACTTTCACTCTGTCAGACATGTAATATTTATTTAATGATACCATGAACAATTTATATGAACCATGAAACATTTTAATATTCATTAATTGTATTTAAATTCAGCAATAAACAACCATTAATATGTTGAGTGGGTCAGATTTTTGGGCCGAGCAATGCAAACTTCGGAACCGACCTAGTAATCGATTTATCCCATCAATTTTTTTAGTCATCAATTATTTGATAAAAAATATATTACCGAACCAGCTTTCCGTATTTTATTTTCATCACTTGATATACACAATTTATGACGTACTCGTGTGACGTAATTTCGGTGACGAAACATTTTGGGACAACAATATGGACGTGGTGGTTTTTTAACAGTGAAATATTTATTTAAAGAATCGAACGAATCCAAAACGTATTTCGGATTGCGTGTTTGCCATGCATAACACCCTAAGAACAGACACTAGAAGTGTATATCGTTGTAACTAAGCATTGGATTAAAGTTGCCATTAAGGTAAGCGTGTCGTTTATACTAATTTGATTTTTATGACTCCTGCCAAAGCTTAAATAATGTCATTTATTTATTCTACAGCACAGTTTCAGCTGCAATCGATATTTTAATTATCCAAACACAACGGACATGCACAACTGCGTAGTGCGCATGCGCGAAAGGGATAGTTTAAGGACGTTTCGTGCCACTACCAGTTCGTGCCACTACCAGTTCGTGCCACTGATATTTGTGTTGAAAAGAGGTAGACGTTTCGTCCCACTGATAATATACAGGCGGATAGCTGTGAATAATGCCGTATAGGTGTGAATGATGTTGGAGTGTATATTTATGTTGAAAATTACAACAATGTTGACAATTATAATAATAAATAACTAAAAATAAAATGATTTATTGTTATGATACAAATATTTGTAAATAGTTCATTATGTTTAATAAATATAAAACATTAAGTGTTGTTATTTTTTATGCATCATGTGTATGGGTTTGTAAAAATAAAATAAAATGATTTATTGATAGTATAAAAACGTGTGTTGTTCGTTGAATTCACAAAACCAGTAATGGCTTGCGAATATCGTTGTGTGTACTGTGCACGGAATGTTGGTGAAGAAGATAAAGCCAACTCATGCGATGAATGTGAAAGATGTCGTGTGAGACTGGGGTCAGTGCGACCTAGGGTTTTACGTGCCTCCTGTTGCGCCGTGAGGCAGAAACAGTGGATCTAACAATCCGCCTAGTGTTGGAACACGCCCTGACTCGGGTACACCGGAAAAAATGAATTCAAAGAAGTGCACGGGCGACTTTTCGAGATCTGGGAGAAGTACGAAGACGATGACATAACAACGACTGAACTGCTGAGAGCGTGCAGCCATATCATCGGGCTGGGCCAAGCACAACCATGGACAAAATCCACAATGATGACTTCTGAAATGCAATACATTGTATACTTAGTATCTGATTTGTGTATGTATAGGATAGGATAGTATGCTGTTGTATTTTTATGTCCCCTACTATAGTAGTTGGTCTGTCTGTTGGTCTGTTTGCGCCAACATTAACATTTTGCAATAACTGTTGCTATATAGAAGATCGCAACTTCATATTTGGCACGCATGTGTATCTCATGAAGCTGCACATTTTGAGTGGTGAAAGGTCAAGATCATCCTTCAAGGTCAGAGGTCAAATATATATGGCCAAAATCGCTCATTTTATGAATACTTTTGCAATATTGAAGATAGCAACTTGATATTTGGCATGCATGTATATCACATGGAGCTGCATATTTTGAGTGGTGAAAGGTCAAGGTCATCCTTCAAGGTCAGATGTCAAATATATGTGGCCCAAATCGCTTATTTTATAAATACTTTTGCAATATTGAAGATAGCATCTTGATATTTGGCATGCATGTGTATCTCATGGAGCTACACATTTTGAGTGGTGAAAGGTCAAGGTCATTCTTCAAGGTCAGAGGTCAAATATATGTGGCCCAAATCGCTTATTTTATGAATACTTTTGCAATATTGAATATATATAGCAACTTGATATTTGGCATGCATGTGTATCTCATGGAGCTGCACATTTTGAGTGGTGAAAGGCCAAGGTCAAGGTCATTCTTCACAAGTTCAAGGTCATCCTTCAAAGTCATCCTTCAAAGTCAAACGTCATATAGGGGGACATCGTGTTTCACAAACGCATCTTCTTGTATATATTTGTATGTACTTTTGTATATGTGTATTAAACATTTTAAATTGTATGTATGCATTCACTTCTGATATTGTTAATGTCAATTTATTGCAAATGTTTCAATATATTTATGTAATAAATCTAGATTTTGTTAAAATGTATGTATGCATTCACTTCTGATATTGTTAATGTCAATTTATTGCAATTGTTTTAATATATTTATGTAATCAATCTAGATTTTGTTAAAATGATTGTATGCATTCACTTTTGGATATGGTTAATGTCAATGTTTTGAAAATGTTTTATGTAATTTTTTGTTAATGTATTGTATTAAGCATGTAAATTGACTCTTAAACAATCATGAAATAAAACAATCTTGTTTTAACCTTGAACAGATGCTACAATCAAAGGTGCAAAAGTTTGCTGTTATTATTCACACCTTCTTTACGATATTATTCACACCTATCCGCCTATATATTATCAGTGGGACGAATGTCCAATGCCCTGCTACACAAATGTCAGTGGCACGAACTGGTAGTGGCACGAAACGTCCAGCACCCGAATGGGATAGTATAATTTTCGAACATTCCGCACGTGATTGCTAAGGCAGCGGGATACAGTATACACTTATTTCATGGATGCGCGGTAAACAGTCAAAACTGTTTCCCAAGGTATCAGGGATGACTTTGGTGGCCTCGGGCAACAGTTCCAAATGTCAGCCCTGATACCGATAATACACATTGATTCTGATACCGATAATTCACATTGATTTGTACTTCAAATTGTATGGTAAGAAAAGCAATAATATACATAAATGCATTTCATGTAGAAGAAAAAGCTCGGTTATCAGAATGCCCAATTGTTTGAAAGTCTCTGTTATCCGAAGTGCCCTATATCGGGAATCCAAGTATCAGCAACTTCATGAATACCACCTATTAAAACATGCTCTATCTTCCTTTATATTTCATTGAATACTATAAAAATTTCAGTATTTGAAGCACAGTGATTACTCTACATGCCGGAATATCAAACAATTTCTTGCAATATTTCTAAGTAGTTTTATTTTGTTGAAATGTTTGCTGTTCAACCAGTTTATGCTGTTTTCCGACCGAATTTTCTATTTTTATGGGAAAAATATACAATTCGTCCATGATGTTTTTTTTCCAATAAAAAAGGATACACCATTTATCAACACGACCATGCGCTCTGTCTTAAAAACTAATTTTTATGATATAACTTAAAAAAAACCTGATGAACTTACCTCTCGCACGTGGCTGTTGTTGTTTTCTGGTATCGAAGTGTCATCTGTTATCAAAGTATCTGCATACCCAGCGTAAACAGTGTGCAACTTATTTTTCCATAATTGGCTAAATTGCGAGGCTCATTTTTTACAACCTTCAACATTGTGCGACTCATATTTCACAATTTTCAACATTGTGAGACACTTGTTTTTACAATTTTCTAATATTTGCCACTGATATTTTAAGAATTTTAAACAATGCGCGACTCATTTTTTCACAATGTTGAATAGTCACCACCCATTTTTCTTACTGTGAACAGTGCGCGACTCATTTTCCCACAATATGAACAGTGTGCGACTAATGTTTTCAAAAAATGAGGCTGCCGAGGTTGCTGCACAAAGATAAAAAAGCCCACTGCCAAAAATTCACTGTGCTGTGAGTCCCACAGGGGACAAGTTGTACATCTCTAACTACTCCGATGACAAGCTCCTCACCCTGGCCAGGGATGGTCAGTTCTGGCTACCTTCACTGACACTGCATTACAATGCCCACGTGGTATACACGTGACACCTGCAGGCCAGGTGCTGGTCAGTGGATGGGGTTCCAACACTATCATTCAAGTAGATAGTGAGGGCAAGAGGAAACTGGCTACACTTGCTACACATGAGGATGGAGTGGAGAGCCCACGGTCAGTCTGCTACAAAAAAACGCACTTCTTCCATCATCATTTTGGATTGTCATAAGAACAGTATCCTGGTGTTCAATGTGCAATAGCGTAATTCTACATGTATCTTACTTAACCATTTAGATTATTTAAATGGTCATGACATTGTATTTTTGTGCATTAAAACATTGTGTTATGGTACTAGAACAAGGTTATAGTATTATTGCAGATGAATATATTTTCTAAACAAATGATGACATTAGTTCAAGGAACATAAAGAGTTTCGGGATCATTAAATAACTGTCAACGAATATATTAATTTATTTTGTTGCATCATTTAATTTTTTTATATTTCTCTTTGACAAGTTGACAAGAACTGATTGTCAAATTTTAGTTCATTATATAATTTTTGTTATCATCGTCAGATACCCACGTTCGACCCATTCCGCTCCTCTCCATTTATCGACCGTGGGACACTACGAACTCTTTTCACCGTTTAAGGGTGTGTCAAATCCAGTAATTTCATTGGATCCCTCACGATTTCATGAGGATTGTTTTACCAATAATACAACTCGTTCTATAGAGACTTCGGGTTTGTTGTCAAAATAGCGTCGTCCGTAGAAATGGAATTTCTTCGTGCATGCGAATACTTTAAAATTGACAATTTAGACGACTTTCAGAGTATAACAAGTATACAACAAAACACACATTTATTTTTTTTTGGCGGCCGCCTTTATCCAGGCGAAGCATTGACACTTCCGAAGCGAAGAGTATTATTTTTGTAAACTCCGATTTCATTGGTCTTCTGAAAGGTTACAGTTAAGCTCAAAACGGGGTGTATTGCTTATATTGTTCCACGGCTAATGCTGGAGAGGAACGAATGAATTGGTCGTGGGTATCCGACGATGGTCTGTTATTAGCATAACATACAAAAATCGCATTCAATCAATTTAAAGGCAGTCATTTCTTTTTAAATAAATAAAAATTATTTAAGATAACTAAAATTTGTTTAATTCTTAATTTTGAAGTATTTGAAGCACTGAAAACACATTTCGTTTATAATATTAAATTGCATTTCAGCATCGCTGTCAAACATAGGTTTTGATTTGTATTAATATCCAATGAAATGTTGATATTTTCTGCCAGTAGACCTAATGGAATAAATGTTAAATCAGCATGACTAATATGAAAATTGCAGCAATACAGGATTTGATTTTGCAATAAAGTAAACTCGAGTGTACATGATGAAGCTTTTTAATCAAGTATCAAGACATATTAAGCAGCTTCAACAGTTTGACACGTAGCAATATCAATACATTTTGTGTGTACCCCCTTATAGTTGCCAGAGCGTTTATACGTGCATGTTGTGTTCTCATATAAAACAATGAGTATTATATTGCATTCTATGCACTGTATATATTATAACATGTTGTTTTTCCTTATTGTTCCTACTTTACATTAAAACATTTTGAACTACGTATTTGACATATGACATCATTCCATCTGCAATAGTGACATTTCTGTAAATGAAATACATTTCATTAGTGGTTATACAATTATTATCATGTGCACAGCGCAGGAAATTTAGTTCAGACATTCAACTAATAAAAACAATTGACACAGTGTTAGTTTTTCCAGACAAATACCATTCCAGTAAGTTATATGTTGTGTGCCTGGAATTGATCTATACATATATTTGTTGTTTGTTTTCAATTTATTTGTTTAAGTACATTTACTTTAATTTATTCTGAAAATAGTTTGATTCCTAAGGGGTTTTCTTCTAAACGAAATTGGTTGCTAAGATTTGTCAACTATAATTTTATTAAACGACAATAACACCTAGAACGAACATTGTATTTTATACCTGTTTCTTTATCAGTAAAAAACTTTATCAGTACATGAAATGACATTATTATCGTTTTAAAATGCATTTGCTTGTACACTAACACTTTATGCAGACATCAATGAGTAAACTAATACTTAATGTCTTGAATAATTGTGAATATAAACTATGATTATGTCAACTTAATCTATACTCTTTTATTTGAATGCACCGCATTTTGTTAATCAATGAAACCATATTTCCCTTATTGTGTTTGTCACTCCAAACATTTGTACTGTAATAGCATGCAAGAGAAATTGAAGACATTGAAAGGTTTATATTAAACTAAGTTAAACTCATCAATACCACTAAAATGTGTATGTTTATTGTTGTTGAGATTCTCTTTTAGTTGTGATAAGGTACTTTAGAAGACATGTATTGTCAATTAATTAATTAAAAAATGTCTATATTGTAATGTAAAAGCTATTGATTGTAAAATGTATAACATGTGTTAAAATACCATTTTTTTGCTGATGTTCATAATTTAATCACTGTCCTCATATAACTTTTATCCAAAATATAGCTTTTTATCGGAACGGGTAACATATGTCTATTTAAAAAAAATATAAACACACACACACACACACACTCATGCGCACACACAAAACTACATATAACACATATACGTATATATATGCCGATACAACAAACCAACGTTAACAACCTTTGCTTAACGTTAATACTCAGGTGAGCGACCCAGGGTCACCATGGCCCTCTTGTTTTGCTTAAAGGTTGTGTAAAAAAATAGCTATCGAAACAGGCGCATGTTTTGTTCAAGTTTTGGATAAGATTTAACCAAGGTATTTGACTTTATCCGAATACAGAGCGCATTTACTAAATGACTGTCTTCGGAATACCGAACGCTAGACGAAGAAATACGCCTACTATTTAGATTTTCATCGGACATAGATTTGCGAGACCATCTGGACGGAATCAACCCTTGACTCAGTGGCAATATATATTGATAACTCTTGAGGTTTTTTGCTTCATGGGGATTTTTGTAAAAATAAATTGCAATGAATAGCTGATACTTTTGAGGTTCACATTGCATTTCCATGGTGTTGTGGGTCTTGACCAAAGAAGCTGACAAACTGAGTGACCTTCAAGTTAGAAAAAAAGACGAAAGGCAAACATAAATAAGTATTTCTTTCAAATCGCTGTGTTTCCGTCAATAATTGTGGCAATCGATAAGACCCATGTTCTAATAATTGATCCACACGAACACGAGGAGAAGTATGTCAATCGGAAGCATTACCACCATGTTAATATACAGACCACGTGTGATCATTAAGGTATTTCTTGCTTCATTTTAATAACTTGGTGTATTAGTCTAATGTTTTTGTATAGAGGTACTTCAAGAGTAATATTACATGCTATGTTATGTCATCATATTTCAGGTGTATTCGCCAACATAAATTTCGCATGGCATGCAAGCCCCAATTATGCCTTTGCATTTAGAACATAGGCACTTTGTGATTAGTTGAAGGCTCATCATCACTCTTATTGCATTTTTCTAACGTAAATTAATTTTCTGTGCGATTAAATTTATTGTTATACATTTTCCTATTTCTCATGTTTCAATTAATATTTAAAAAGGTAATTTTAACGAATGGGGTGTTAAACCATATTATGTATGCTTTAAAGTCGATCATATACTGTAATTGTATTTAACGTGTTCTGCTCAAATGTTTGGAAGACCGAATTATTTTGGGGGACAGTGCCTTGCCATGCAGGAAGTTCCTAATGACGCCTTACCTGCATCCTGGTGAGTAGTTCTTTCTTGAACACCTTTTCCCTTTACCAATAATTACAGTGTGCTGAATCTTTTCTTAAAATATAAGAATTATCCACTGCATAAATTGATTTTGATGTATAGTATGAAAATATATATAATATTTACACCAGGACACCCACAACAGCAGAGGTATAACGACGCCCATCCGAAGACAATGTACATGCTATCGAAAGAACATTTGGTGTACTGATACGGAGGGTTCATGTTCTTTATGGAAATGTATTAATTACGTAGTAATTCAAGTGTCGATAAGCACTATTACCTTTATGTTTATCATAAAATATATTAAGTATGCACTGAATCAACTAAGTTGAATTTCATAAGGTTAACTTATTTTTTGATAAAACATATTACGTAACAATTGAAAGGCTGTTTTAGCTCAAGGTAAACAATGAACAGTGATATTACAATATTTAGCAATTAAAATACTTAAATAAAAATCTTAATAATAATTACAATAATACTAATACTGAATGATAATAACAATGACGATGCAGGAGAGATGTTTTCTTCATAACTTGTCTCTGGCAAGCCACATAAGATGTGTTGCCCGCAGATAGAACTCTCTCTAGGTCTTCAACAGTAATAACTGTTCGCTCTGAACCTCTACGGCCTGCATTATAAACCATCAGAAGTTGCTTCACTGTCTGCTCTTTTCTGATTGATTGGAAAGGTCATTATAGCATTTATTAAATAACCAGTTGTATATGTATTAGCATTATTACAAAATCTTGGTTCTTGGAATGACTGCTTCATACAACAGCTTCTTCAATACCGAGGGTGAAATTGATAATAGTGTACATATTAGTTAAACAAATTTTATTTGTTTCATCACGATATAATGCACATAAATTGAACATAATTAATAAAGACATAGAGAGTAAAACAAGTACATATTCTTATTTTAATGCCTTTCCTTAGACAAGTTTGCTGCATTTCCAAAAACAAGTGTACTGCCTTACCATGGTTAGGTTACATACTGTTCACAACTGACCTTATATTACAACCACTATGTTCGCTACTACACAAGTAGGCATGCTTAAAGAAAGCATGTCTCATGACATAAGTATACATCACAAGTACAGCACTGAATGTTATTAAAAGCGCTGTTTTTGTTGATTAATATGGCTTTAAGATTTCATATATTTCAAGTTGCTCACCTGAGACCCAAAAAACCTTTTGTGATGCTTTAATAACAATTTTAGAACTTGACCTACCTATGATTAGAACACATATTCTAAGCAAGTTTCTTTAATTTGACTTAATTTTTGATCCCATAGTACTAAGTTTCGAACTTGGCTTAGGAATTTGGAATACATGGTCTGACCAAGTTTAATGAAGAATGGGCACAAAATGTGGCATCTAGAGCGTTCTTAAGCGTTAACTGTAATTTAACCTAGTAACCTAGGTGACCCAGTTTTGATCTCGAACGAATTATGATTAGGAACAATGTTTTGACCAAGTTTCGTGAAGATTCAGCTATATTTGCGACCTCTTGAGTGTTCTCAAGACTGTTCTTTAATTTCACCTAGTGACCTCGTTTGTGACCCACTGACCCATTTTGTACTCAGCAGAGATATCGTGTGGACAAACTGTCTAAAAGAAGTTTTGTTGAGATTGGGCAATACATGTTACCTTAAGTGTTAACTAGGTTTTTATTTTGCTTTTTATTAGCTCACCTGAGCGATAGCTCGAGGTGAGCTATTGTGATCACTCAGCGTCCGGCGTCCGTCCGTCCGTCTGTAAACAATTTGTAAACATCTTCTTCTACTAAACCATTGAGCCAATTTCAACTAAATTTCATGTGGAGCATCCCTAGGTCATGGGACAAAAGAATTGTTTAAAAAATTTGATCACATAACCAAGATGGCCGCCATGACCATATATGGTAAAAACCTTAAAAAATCTTCTTGTCAGAAACCGCTCATCAGATTTTCAAAAAAGTTCACAGGGATGACCTTTGAGGGCTCCCCTGAAAAAGTTGTTCAAAGAAATTCGATTCGTCAAAAAACATGGCCGCAGGAGCTCGTTGAACTTTGCATGTTTATTCGTTTTTGCCTATTTTGTGAAAACTTTCAAAATTCTTCCAAATTTTTTGTCCGATCCTTTCCAAATTTGCACAGTGTCTTTATATCAATGAGGACACGAACCCTACAGAAAATGAGCATTATTGGTCCATGAAGTACAGAATTACCTCCCCTTGAATTGAGAAAATGGTGTTTATGCAATAAAGTCCAAATTTTTCATCCAATTCTTTCCAAACTTGTAAGGATTTAGCATGGTTCAAACAAGGGAAACAACTACGGTTTATGCATGTTCTTTTTATTACAGATTTGCCTCCCTTTAATTCATTCAAAATCTCATTTTACAGCAGAGATTCCAAATCTGACCTGTAAATGAGCCACATATTTACTGCCGGTGCTATGTTACCTTTTCCCATTTGATCATTCTTAAGTATTGGTCTTGTAATGCTGCTACTGCTACTGCTACTGCTACTACTATTACTACTACTACTACTGCTACTTCTACTACTACTACTACTACTACTACTACCACTACTACTACTACTACTACTACTACTACTACTACTACTACTACTACTACTACTAGTACTACTACTACTAGTACTACTACCACCACCACCACGTCTACTATTACTACTTCTACTACTACTGCCACTACTACTACTACTTTTACCACTACTACTACTACTACTACTACTACTACCACTACTACTACTACTACTACTACTACTACTACTACTACTACTACTACTACTACTACTACTACTACTTCTACTACTACTACTACTACTACTACTACTACTACTACTACTACTACAACTACTATTACTACTACTACTACTACTACTACTACTACTACTACTACTACTACTACTACTACTACTAATACTACTACTACACCACCACCACCACCACCACCACCACCACCACCACCACCATTCACAGTGACAAAAAACGTATTCACACAATGGCTGCTACTACAACTTATAGCCCATATAGGGGGGCATGCATGTTTTACAAACAGCCCTTGTTTCTATGGGATTTTAACCACAACTGTTCTTGTTTATCTCCGACACATATTTTTAGGTCACCTGTCATGAAGTGACACGGTGAGCTTATGTGATCGTGTGATGTCCGGCGTCCGTTGTGCGTGCCTGCGTGTGTCCGTGCGTCCGTCCGTCAACAATTTGTTTGTGTATACAGTAGAGGTCACAGTTTGCATCCAATCTTGATGAAATTTGGTCAAAATGTTTATCTTGATGAAATCCGGTTTGGGATTGGATTTGGGTCATCTGGGGTCAAAAACAAGGTCACTAGGTCAAATAATAGAACAACATTCTGTAGACAATAGAGGTCACAGTTTTCATCCAATCTTTATGAAATTTGGTCAGAATGTTTATCTTGATGAAATCTGGGTTGGGATTTTATTTGGGTCATCTGGGGTCAAAAACTAGGTCACTAGGTCAAATAATAGAACAACCTTCTGTAGACAATAGAGGTCACAGTTTTCATCCAATCTTTATGAAATTTGGTCAGAATGTTTATCTTGATGAAATCTGGGTTGGGATTTTATTTGGGTCATCTCGGGTCAAAAACTAGGTCACTAGGTCAAATAATAGAAAAACCTTGTGTAGACATTAGAGATCACAGTTTTCATCCAACCTTTATGAAATTTGGTCAGAATTCTTGATGAAATCTGGGTGGGATTGTATTTGGGTCATCTGGGGTAAAAAATCTAGGTCAAATAAATAGAAAAACCTTGTGTTGACAATAGAGGTCAAAGTTTTCATCCAATATTTATGAACTGTGGTCAGAATGTTTATCTTGATGAAATCTGGATTGGAATTGTATTTGGGTCATCTAGAGTCAGGAACTAGGTCACTAGGTCAAATCATAGAAAAACATTGTGTAGACAATAGAGGTCATAGTTTTCATCTAATATTAATGAGTCAGGTGAGCGATTCAGGGCCATCATGGCCCTCTTGTTTTATTTGACCTTTTGAACTAGTTTTGACTTCTACTAATACAGTTTGCTTAAATCGACCTAAATATTATTGGACAAACATTCTAACTAGTTTAATACAGAATATGCTACAAACGTGACCTGTAGATTGTTCAAACGCCTTTTAATTAAGTTTACCCTGTGACCTTATTCGTGACCCCATGTGAAATCAGGTAAAATGTTATTGGGAAAGATTCTCTGAACTATTTTTTATGTAAATTGAGTTATACATTTGGCTTCTAGAGTGTTCACACACTATTTGCATTGGACCTTGTAACCTTGGTTTTTATCCCCCATGACCCAGTTTTAACAAATGACGGGATATTATTACGACAAATGTTCTGACATAAGGATTGAACTATAAATGTGACCTTTAGAGTGATCACGAGCTTTTTTTAATTAATTTGTTATAGTGACATTCTTTGTTTATCCCAATTGAACCTGTTTTGAGCGAGTTTTATAAAAATTGTGTTATAATAATAACAAATTACATTAATAAATTAATACATTTTGTATGTTCAAACAGCAAATATTGACAACGGGTTAAAAACAATGCTCGACGAAGAAAAGAAATGGCAAAAGCTTATTGTGCTTTGTTTTGAATTATACTAAAGAAACATGACAATCTAATAGTTTTAGAAATATATAAAGAAATATAAACAAACTTTCTCAAAACAAGGAATGAAGAATGCACCTGTTACTTCGTTTTTAAATTCTACTTTAACATTACATTACAAAAACAATCTTCAAATACAAAAATCATATATTATATCCAATCAACAATCTAAGGGAATTGTCCACATATCAACAAACTGACGATTTTAACATTTTTGGTCAGATCTATACATTTAAGAAATAGAAACGCTTGAACGTAAACAGTACTTACATTTTGTTGAGTTAAATACTAATCAACATTAAACATTCATACAAGAGCACCGCACAGCGGGTGCCAACGCTCGGCTGCAGTAGCGGTTTTGAATAAATGAAAGCTTGTCATATTTAGTTTTAGAGGTCTCAGTGACCTTGACCTTTTGTATGTTACCCAAAAATGGGTGTGGCATGTAGAACTCATCAAGGTGCATCTACATATGAAGTTTCAATGTTGTAGGTGGAAGCACTTTGTTTTTAGAGCAAATGGTAAGGTTTAAGCATGGCAGACGGCAAACACCGAACGACGACGAGCTGGCAATGACAATACCTTGGGTTTTCTCCGAAAACAGCCGAGCTAAAAATTACCAAGCATATGCATGATAAGTTATCAAATCCTTTTTGAGGTTTGATTAATGTCAGTTTTCACTTAAAGTAAAATCATTAATATTCCTGAGCATGAAATTTCCTGGTTTTTCCAAATATGACTTTCGTGGACAGATTAATTGTAAATTTCTAATTTTGGAGAAAACATGAGAAATTTGCTTTGGTCACTTTCCCATGTGTTTGTGTCAAAATATACCACCAAACGAACGTTATTGCCTTTGTTGTAATAAATTAGATTTTGAAGATTAGTTTCATTTTGTATGTAAATGTACTTTATACGTTGATATAAGAAGAACCTGCCTAAAGCAATGTTATAATATTAAGCCTTTTGTTGATAAATTCCACCAATTGCTGAATACAACGAATAAATTTCAACTTATTAAATTAGCCAGTATTGTTAAAGAAGCTCTGATTTTAAGAAATAATATTTCTAACGCTGTGTCTTCACCTAAAATTGTTATCCTCCATATTTAACAAGTATTCTACCTAATAATTTTCGTAACCGTATACGATGCTGCTTATGTTTATATTATAACAATGTTTATCTCTGTAACATAGCTAGTGCTTAGACGATGTTCACTGTGCAAGTCTGAATTAATATTTTTCTTGTCTTGTCGTGTTAAATTCCTGGGTCGGTAAAAGCCCCAAATCAACGATAATTAATGGTCCACGAATCATAATGATTTTACTATATGCAATTTTTCATTTAAATTTAAGACATCAAATGTATCTATTAAATAAAGTATGCCATAATATTCTTTGTGCCGCTAGGTGTCAGATTCCGTGGTAGTACGTTGGCGTCCCCATAGCGACCATTTTGTCTCTTGCTTTTCAATCGTTTTCACATCTGGCATTGACGATGCGCGACTTAACTGTGAAAGTTCTATGTCGGTTACTTCCTGCCTACGTTTTTTCACGAAGCGTCCACCTATATAGCCTAAAAACAAATTAAAATGTGCTTAACTGAATGAAAAACAAGTGAACCTCACTTTGGGAAAACTGGGCTTTATGCATGAGATTAAAGTGTCCTTCCCGATAAGCTAGTGCGGTCCGCAAGGGCTAATCAGGGAAAACACTTTCTCCTTTTTAATGAGATTTCCTTTAGATATAGCTTGTGAGGACTGCCCAGTTTACCCAGACAGTGTCTCATTTTGTCAGTACTCCAAAAACAATGATGCATTTTTTCTTTGTAATGGTCAAAATTTTAATAAATATCTCTCCAGTGAACTCTACAATGAAGAACAATACTTCCATATTAGGTTAGTAATGAACATGTCCATTTGTCAACTTACCAACAGAATTAAGCTCTCTAAGACAAACATTTTATTCAATATATCGTTTGTTTTGTTACAAGTACTTTTCTGGTCCAAATTAAAGCAAAAACTTTAACAACATTTATAATTGTCGTCATGACAGTTATTTTTTTTAAGAACCTTTTCCTGGACACGTACATTCGTGGATTTCTGAATCAGATAAAACTAAAAAAAATGCGTTGGTAATTTTCCAATGTGTTTGTGTAAAGTTCGTGGATCAGTTAATCCATAAAATCAACGAAAATTAATGTTCGATAAATAACATTTTTTACAGTACTTACAAGATCATCAAATATTCTGTAACCTTAAATTCAAGATTTCTCACAAGCGGGTGCATTAAGCATTCCATGCATTTTATATGAAATTATGAATTGATCATGCAGTGTAAATCTATTTTATCTGATGAGCATATACATGAGATTACTGTTTACCCCTCGAAATGATATTAAATCTTGTTGAAAGATATTGATGGTTAGGTGTGAAACAATTGTATCTGACATACAAATTTTAAGAATATACAACAGTTTAACTCCGAATCTTAAACACATTGTTTGTTCCACTTTTTCCGTAAAAGCAAAAATCAATATGGTTGGAGAAGTAAACTGAATGTCATTACAAAAATATCTCCCCAACCTTAATACTTTGCCTTTCACAGATACCCCCCTCCACAACTCCACAGCTGTTAATATGCCACCTATTTCGCATTTCTCCAACGCCCCCATCCCCGGGAACAGTTGATATGCCTCATATTTTGCCTTACCCTTAGTTCCCCCAGCAACAGTTGCTATGCCTCCTTTTTTGCCATGCCCATAGTTCCCCCAGCAACAGTTGCTATGCCTTCTATTTTGCCTTACCCATAGCTTCCAAAGCAACAGTTGCTATGCCTCCTATTTTGCCTTACCCATAGCTCCCCCAGCAACAGTTGCTATGTCTCCTATATCGCCTTACCCATAGCTACCCCAGCAACAGTTGCTATGCCTCATATTTTGCCTTACCAATAGCTCCCCCAGCAACATTTTCTATTTCTCTTATTTTGCCTCACCATAGCTATCCCAGCAACAGTTGCAATGCCTCATATTTGCCTAACCCATAGCTCCCCCAGCAACAGTTGCTTTGCCTCCTATTTTGCCTTACCCATAGCGTTCCCTGCAACAGTTGCTATGCCTCCTATTTTGCCTTTCCCATAGCTCCCCCTGCAACAGTGGCTATGCCTACTATTTAACCTTACCCATAGCTCCCCCAGCAACAGTTGTTATGCCTCCTATTTTGCCTTACCCATAGTTCCCCCAGCAACAGTTGCTAGGCCTCCTATTTTAAGGCCAACCAGCAATCCAAGTGGCCCTGCCACAGCTGTTCCTATAGCTGCCCCAATGATTGGAATCATGGCCGCTTTATACTTTGATGCCTGAAAACATGCGAGAGTATGTTTTAAGAATTAACGTTCATGTTATTTTTTTTAGTTAACAATTATTTTAGTTCTAAGGCATGGGAATCAACAATTTAACAATAATGCTGAAATTCCAATATAAATTATATGGTGTTCTTTTTGTGTCATTTATTGGGGAATTCGACTCTGTTGTTTTTTCTTTAATGATGTGAAAATTTAGTAAGTTTTGAGCTAGAATATTCCTGATAAAGGAAATATTGCAAGAGGTAAAACTAAACGCAACTGCTACATAATGAAATGTGATTTTTTTTCTAGGTCAAGATAACGTATGAGGCAAATTAAAAAGAACAAAAATGTGTTCAAAGGACATGGATGCCATTGCTATGTGTTACCTGGCACAAATGAAGTGTTGTGTCACAGACATTATAGGAACAGCGAACATAACATACACATACCAGATCTTTTTAACTGTTTCTACACATAAAGCTTATTTCACAATTGTGACATTGACATTTCAGCAAACATCATAGTTGGTGCATACAACATGATGTCTTGAAAGGCTAACAAATGTTGCCAGATAACTATAAAAAAATTAACCTGACAGTCACAAAAACATGTACTATCAATGTAACCATAAAAGAACTATGGGCAAGTCACATAAATATGTACTATCAATGTAACCACATAACAACTATGGACAAACTTCAAGTGTCTAATGTGACCTTGACCTCAATCCACCGACATGGTTTTTGTATATTAAAAGTCGTCTTGTTATGATGACAGTTTTTCCAATTTATTTTAAAATAACATAATGTACATCAAAGTTATGGGCCAGACAACGTGTACTTTCATTACATACATATGAGGAATATAAAGAAAACTCGAAGTGTCTGCTGTGACCTTGACTTCAAAGTGAGCAACATGGTTTTGCATAAGACACTTCTTCTTGATAGTATGATCATTTGTGCCTTAAGCCAAATAGGAATATGACTTCAAACGAAAAAGATGAAGTTTGTTACCTTGCCTAACTGTTTGACTCCCTCCTGGACATCTAGCGAAATAGATAAGGTTAGTTATCTTGCCTAACTGTTTGACTCCCTCCTGGACATCTAGCGAAATATATAAGGTTTGTTACCTTGCCTAACTGTTTGACGCCCTCCTGGACATCTATCTAAATAGATAAGGTTTGTTACCTTGCCTAACTGTTTGACTCCCTCCTGGACATCTATAAATAGATAAGGTTTCTTACCTAGCCTAACTGTTTGACTCCCTTCTGGACATCTATAAAAAGATAAGGTTTATTACCTTGCCTAACTGTTTGACTTCCTCCTGGACATCTAGCGAAATAAATAAGGTTTGTTACCTTGCCTAACTGATTGACTCCCTCCTGGACATCTATAAATAGATAAGGTTTGTTACCTTGCCTAACTGTTTGACTCCATCCTGGACATCTATAAATAGATAAGGTTTGTTACCTTGCCTAACTGTTTAACTCCCTCCTGGACATCTATAAATAGATAAGGTTTGTTACCTTGCCTAACTGTTTAACTCCCTCCTGGACATCTATAAATAGATAAGGTTTGTTACCTTGCCTAACTGTTTGACTCCCTCCTGGACATCTATAAATAGATAAGGTGTGTTACCTTGCCTAACTGTTTGAATCCCTCCTGGACATCTATAAAAAGATAAGGTTTGTTACCTTGCCTAACTGTTTACTCCCTCCCGGACATGTATCTAAATAGATAAGGTTTGTTACCTTGCCTAACTGTTTTACTCCCTCCTGGACATCTAGCGAAATATATAAGGTTTGTTACCTTGCCTAACTGTTTAACTCCCTCCTGGACACATATAATTAGATATGGTTTGTTACCATGCCTAACTGTTTGACTCCCTCCTGGACATCTAGCGAAATAGATAAGGTTTGTAACCTTGCCTTACTGTTTGACTCCCTCCTGGACATCTGTAAATAGATAAGGTGTGTTACCTTGCCTACCTGTTTGACTCCCTCTTGGACATCTATAAATAGATAAGGTGTGTTACCTTGCCTAACTGTTTGACTACCTCCTGGACATCTAGCGAAATATATAAGGTTTGTTACTTTGCCTAACTGTTTAACTCCCTTCTGGACATCTATCGAAATAGATAAGGTTTGTTACCTTGCCTAACTGTTTAACTCCCTTCTGGACATCTATTGAAATAGATAAGGTTTGTTACATTGCCTAACTGTTGGACTCCCTCCTGGACATCTATTGAAATAGATAGTGTTTGTTACCTTGCCTAACTGTTTGACTCCGTCCTGGACATCTATCGAAATAGATATGGTTTGTAACCTTGCCTTACTGTTTTAGTCCCTCCTGGACATCTATAAATAGATATGGTTTGTTACCTTGCCTAACTGTTTGACTCCCTCCTGGACATCTATAAATAGATAAGGTGTGTTACCTTGCCTAACTGTTTGACTCCCTCCTGGACATCTATAAATAGATAAGGTGTGTTACCTAGCCTAACTGTTTGAATCCCTCCTGGACAACTATCGAAATATATAAGGTTAGTTACCTTGCCTAACTGTTTAACTCCCTCCTGGACATCTATCGAAATAGATAAGGTCTGTTACCTTGCCTAACTGTTTAACTCCCTCCTGGTCATCTATCGAAATAGATAAGGTTTGTTACCTTGCCTAACTGTTTAACTCCCTCCTGGACATCTATTGAAATAGATAAGGTTTGTTACATTGCCTAACTGTTGGACTCCCTCCTGGACATCTATTGAAATAGATAGTGTTTGTTACCTTGCCTAACTGTTTGATTCCCTCCTGGACATCTATCGAAATAGATAAGGTTTGTTACCTTGCCTAACTGTTTGACTCCCTCCTGGACATCTATTGAAATAGATAAGGTTTGTTACCTTGCCTAACTGTTTAACTCCCTTCTGGACATCTATAGAAATAGATAAGGTTTGTTACCTTGCCTAACTGTTTGACTCCCTTCTTGACATCTATCGAAATAGATAAGGTTTTTTTACCTTGCCTTACTGCTTGACTCCCTTCTAGACATTTATCGAAATAGATAATGTTTGTTACCTTGCCTAACTGTTTAACTCCCTCCTGGATATCTATAAATAGATGAGGTTTGTTACCTTCCCTATCTGTTTGATTCCCTCCTGGACATCTATCGAAATAGATAAGGTTTGTTACCTTGCCTAACTGTTTGACTCCCTCCTGGACATCTATTGAAATAGATAAGGTTGCAATCGGGTCACTTGCCTTAAATGAAGGACCAACTAATTGTTTTTAATGAAAATTCAATACTGCTCCAGCAGCTGGAGTTTCACTTCTTTATATTGTTACCTTGCCTAACTGTTTGACTCCCTCCTGAACATCTATCTGTGCCTTTTCCATGTTGTTTTCGATACGGTCTATTCCTTCCTGCTGATCCTGGACGTGAGAGATTAGGAAATGAAATCATGTGGAAATTAGAAAATTGGGATATGAAATAATTTGGAAATTAGAACTTTAGGAAATGAAACAATTTGGAAATGAGAAAATTGGGCAATAAAAAATGAAAATGAGAAAATTGGTAAATAAAATAATCAGGTAATCGTATTGTTGGAAAATGAAATATTAAGGAAATGAGAATAATGGGAAATGAAATAATCAGGAAATTTGAAAGTTGGGAAATAAGAAAGTTGAGAAATAAGAAAGCTGGAAATAAAATAATCATGTAATTAGTTAGTAGGTGAATGAGTTTTGAATTGAGATAGTTGGGAAATCAAATAAACAGGAAAATGAGATAGTTTGGGGCATGAGATAGTAGGGAAAGAAGACAATTGGGATAATTAAATATTAAGAAATACGATAAATAATAAATTTGCTAGATGGTAAATGAGATTGTTGGGACAAGGATTTAAAGAAAAATTATATATTAAAGAAATAAGATAATTGATGGAAAACAAGAGGGCTGGGAAATGAGATGGTTGGAAAATGGTAAAGTTAGGAAAATTGAGAAATAAAAAATTCGTTATAATAGAACAGAACAGAACAAAAAGTTTATTTGTTTACTTTGAACAAGTATAGTTTATCGTTATAAATACAAAACTGACAATATATAAGCAATATGCACATGCATAGCAATACGAAAGTGACAAAAATAGTATATAAAATGTGTTTAAAAAAAGAATAAATAATGGTCAATGGGAATTTAGATAATTGGGATTGAAGGTCGAAACAAATGTGATGTTAGAAGAAGATATTTGGGGAATATAATCATAGCTGTGAGAGGAATTAGTAGTAAATGGTTGTGAAAGGAATGGGATCAGTAGGAAATGGCTGTGAAAGGCAATAGTTTTCAATTGGCATAAATGAGTTACCAACTAGCTGAAATGAGATGTTCAATGCTCCAGAAGAAGCTAATTGGAAAATGAGATTATTATTATTAAATAGCCTAAATATGTGACAGTATAGACAATTAAACAAATAGAAACAAGGGACAAAATTGTCACAAAACCAGGTTTTCATTGTGAAAAAAAATCTGATAAAGGGAGAAAACTCAAACTGAACTTTTGAAATGAACAAACAAAATTAACCCCCTTTGTAAGTTTGTTTTTAAAAAAAATCTATTTTTAGTCGTGGCGACCTTGACATTGGAGATATTGACGTGATTCTTTCATGCGACACACCGTCCCATGATGGTGAACAAATGTGCCAAATGATTTTAAAATCTCACAATGAATGACATAGTTATGGCCAGGACAAGCTCATTTATGGCCATTTTTGACCTTTGAACTCAAAGTGTGACCTTGACCTTGGAGATATCGCATAATTATTTC
Source organism: Dreissena polymorpha (assembly GCF_020536995.1). Taxonomy (NCBI): domain Eukaryota; kingdom Metazoa; phylum Mollusca; class Bivalvia; order Myida; family Dreissenidae; genus Dreissena; species Dreissena polymorpha. The sequence continues at coordinate 27,357,429 of NC_068364.1, forward strand.
GCGCGACACACCGTCCAATGATGGTGAACAAATGTGCCAAATGATTTTAAAATCTGACAATGAACGACATAGTTATGGCCCGGACAAGATTGTTCCGCCCGCCCGCCAGACGCCCGCATTCGCCAATCTAATAACCAGTTTTTTCCTTCGGAAAACCTGGTTAAAAAAGTAAACAATTTGGAGAATAACTACAAAAATTATTAATTGAGGTAATTACAAAATGTCGTGCAACGTTTATGTTTACAATCAATCAAGACGAAATACTTTAATAGAACAAAGTTTGGAAACTAACCTGAACTGCTGCTGCAAACTGGTGGATCATTGTGTTCAACTCCTGCAGGTTCTGCCGACAGCATTGAGATATTTCAGATAAACATATGAGTTCTGAGAAAACTGGGCTTAATGCATGTGCGCAAAGTGTCGTCCCAGATAAGCCCGGCGGACGACACTTTTCGCCTAAATTGGATTTTTGCTAAGAAGAGACTTCATTTAAATGAAAAATGTCATAAAAGCGGAAAGTGTCGTCCCTGATTAGCCTGTGCAGACTGCACAGGCTTATCTGGGACAACACTATCACATGCATTATGCCCAGTTTTTTCAGAACAAGGCTCATATGATTAATATTTTTCTTATTTTATATATATTATTCACTGTATGTGAGAGTAGCCTTCTTTGAACAGCTACTGTACTTCATCATTTAATAATGCTACCATTCATAATGTGCAATAAATTTTAAAATTAAAATGTGTGGGGTATTAACTGTGCCTAATACATGGTAAAGTACGGTACACTTTTTCACACATTGATGAAAGTGGCCTTTTCTTCTGTAACCAAAATTTAGAAAAGTATGACTTTCTTTGATAGTCACCAGAAACAATATTTTATTTTATTATTGAAAAAATTGATAATTTGAAAACATGAATCATTGGGAAACAGTTTAGAAATTAGAAAGTTATAAACTAATTGATAACCATTTGGGCTTTTTCTGCTTTCATCCAAAGTACTCAATGGGTACAAATCAGCTAATTTGGCTACAGGATATTGTTTTTGCCTACAACTGTTTCTTTATGAAACCTTTAGCAATCAAGCTAATAAGAAAGATTATAACTGCCTTTCATTATTATTTCGAATCAATAAAACTGAGTAAAAATAATATTTCTAAATAACTTACATCTTGTAAGATCTCCCAAGATTGCGCAACTTCTGAGTGCTCTGGTCGCTCGGCAACCTGGGTCTGTAGAAGGTCGTCATGAGACTGACCATGACCTATCAAGGTCAAACCAGGTCCAGGAAACAACATGGTTGTCACATCATCTGGAGTATTCTCTGCGCTTCTTGAGGACTCTGAATGTGTGCCATTCAATTTCAAGGTTAGGATTCAAAGATAGGGGAACAAATCAACAGATTGTATACATTATTAAGGAATTAAAAATTGTGAATAACTTATGTTGATAAAGATATCATCCTTAATATAAATTAATTATGTATTAATGCATGTTATGGTGCAAGTAATGTGCAGTTAAGAGCAGTTGAACTGGATTTTCTATATCATTTATACAAATTAAAATTTTGAAAATTATAAAGCACATGAAGCAGCAAGTGCCACTCTTTCCATATGGCTGGTAGAATAATTATTAAAACAATTCTAACTTCAAAACCACAGTGTACCATTCAACCAAACTAATCAACAAGATTTAATAAATAATGTTCGCAGCAATCCATTAAAGAAGGACTTATTTGAATGAAATGTTGCATAAAGATACTATGTTTGTATCATTGTAACACACACAAAAACAAGAGAGATAAAAGGAGAAACTTCAGATTCAGGTCTTCAAGGTGAGATAGGATATCCATGGATACATAATACTGTGAAACCAATATTATTAGTTGGGAACTAATTTTCACGGATTTTCATGGGTTCTCTTAACCATGAAATCATATGCCAAACAAACGTTTAAGTCGAAAATCAGACATTTAAAAAAATCTATTTATTTAAGATTAAAGATCAAACGACAATTCAAGATTCCATGAATCCACGAAATTTCATATGAACAAAAATAAATGAATCTGTTGTAATTTACGATATGTTATGGTATTAGACAGGCTTGTAACATTCACCAGGTATCAACAAATAATATAAAAATTTGGGCCTTCTTGGTGAACTGCTTAGTTCAATGACTGATGGAGGATAAAGAATGTAAAACTCTATCAACATTTAACAAATGTTTTTGCTGGACAGGTAAGCATAACAATCAAGTCGTTGCGTTCTAAATAGAAAATTAAATTGTCAATCAAAGCTACTCTTATCAGTGCCTTTTTTCCACCATTTTAGAAATGGGGCCAGGCCCTTTGAATCTGAAAAATCTGGTCGTTTTACTAAAACTAGAAAGTTTGTGTTGTGTGTTTCTGCTAACAAATACTCTCAAAGTGTTTCAATTAAATAGTTACTATGGTTCATCTTATGGAGTTGAATAGGAAAAATGAACTAAATGTTGCAATCCTTTTAAACAAAACATGTGTTTTTTGGAAACGTTCAATTGGGTATATTATGCATTCATTTGGAATAAAATATACATTTTTCGCAGTTCGGAATGGGGCCAAATTTCAGCCCCAAATTTAACCAAAAAAAGGACTATATGCTTATGGTGACCATCTCAAATAACTCAAATAAATATTTCCTTACCAGTTGCAATGCTGAAAAAATCTTGGACTGATCCTAATGCAGACTTTTTCATGGGTAGGATTCTTTCGTCGAACGCTTCAAGGTCCTCGTCTTTTACCTGAAGCCGACACTTCTCTATCTCCTGCACGTTGGCCTTGATTTGCTGGATCGTACGGGAGGCGTTAATCTGCTCGTTGTTGAGACTGGACCAGTCTTGTAACCGGCTGAACTGCAGACAAGAGAATCAGCATCAAAATATTAAAACCCGTACCCTTGGGAGTTTTAGAGAATAAGATAAGATAAGCAATTAACTTATTCAGAACTGGGTCCATTACATTGTACATCATTAAACATGTTCTTTATAAGAATTACTTGATATTAAACACTACAGACCTAACATGGAAGATTGTTTGATCATATTTAAAATATTCAAAGTCGTCGGACCAGGACAAAAATGAATGACTGATGTGCGTATTTAAAAGTTTATGAGGTACCCCCGCATCGCGGGTTGCATTGCCCAGAGAGTTTGCCAGCACTCCTACCTGATTTGCTTGCGAGTTTGGTTGGTGGTCACCATACCTGACAGATTTTAGAAAATTGGGGACAATTTTGAAATAAAGCTGCAATTAAAGCTATTTAGATACTGAAAGACTGACTGATGCATGGTCTTGTATTGGGGTGGAGGGGAGAGGAAACCACACCTGTTCAGTATGGTGACTCACGTGTTTCTGGGGATTGAAATTGTATGACTGAACGTCAAGAAATTTCATGATTTTTTTTTTTAATTTAGAACACATCCTTCTCATTCTTTTAAAATCATTTCTTCAAGTGTTAACTTATTAATAATGTTGGTCTCCATAGCAACCTCACCTTCTCCACATTTATTTTGTGCCTGTGTAATCGTTTCAGGTCAATGTCAATGACTTGTATAAACTTCCTGATGGAGATTTCCATGCGACGTAGCGGATACTTTGTGTAGTTTGTGGCCTCATCTGGGTCTCCATGCTTCTCTGGAGATTCCATTCGTAATATGCTGAAATAATGTTTATGTAATAAAAAATTTAAGTTGCTTAATTTTTCCAGCGAGGTCTATAATCTCATGTTGGTAGGTGCATATTACGGATATGAATTAATGGCAAAAGAACTACAGGCTGCACATACATTAAACAGATGTTATCAGAAGACTCACTAAAGCAATTACATAAACCGACCATAATTCCAGCAATTTATTTTCTTCTTTATAAAGGATTGGAAAATGGCACGTTCCCAATTAGGGAAAAACAACAAAAACTCCAAATTTCCCAACTGCTTTCAAATCAATTCCCAATTGAAGGAAACTTTTTTTTTCATTAATGAAATGCAACATTTATTTAGTTTTCCTTTGCAGCTTTACGGCTTGAACCTAGGTAAATATAAAATTGACAACTTTACAACATTTAGCTATCAATTTTAAAGTATTTGGGAGCAAACAATTAAATACACCAATTTTCTAATATGCAGACTTCATGAGGTGAATTTTCACAATTGCAGGGTTTTTATCCCACACTTTTCCTAATTGGGCTGGTACTAGTACTTTTCCTAATTGGGCAAAAAAATTACAAAGCTCCTGGGGAGGGGGGGGGGGTTCTTGCTATTAAAAACAAGCCTTAAAACTGACCTGACTCCCCCCCCCCCCCCACACCCTAAATATTGATTTTTGCAAAAGCTTGGTTGCAACAATTTGTTCAATTTTTGAAAAACAAGAGATCGTCAAAAGCGCCGCTTTAAAATACTTTTTTTATTTTTTTTGACCTTTGACCTTGAAGGATGACCTTGACCTTGAACTTCCACCACTCAAAATGGGCAGCTACATGAGAACGCCGCTTTGAATTTTTATTTATTTTTTACCTTTGACCTTGAGAGATGACCTTGACCTTGAAAGATGACCTTGACCTTGAACTTCCACCACTCAAAATGTGCAGCTTCATGATAACGCCGCTTTGACATTTTATAATTTATTTTTTTACCTTTGACCTTGAAGGATGACCTTGACCTTGAAGGATGACCTTGACCTTGAACTTCCACCACTCAAAATGTGCAGCTTCATGAGAACGCCACTTTGAAAAAAATATTATTATTTTTTTACCTTTGACCTTGAAGGATGACCTTGAAGAATGACCTTGACCTTGAACTTCCACCACTCAAAATGTGCAGCTTTATGAGATACACATGCATGCCAAATATCAAGTTGCTATCTTCAATATTGAAAAAGTTATGACCAATGTTAAAGTAATCAGACTGACAGACGCCATATATTTGACATTTGACCTTGAAGGATGACCTTCACCTTCACCTTTCACCACTAAAAATGTTCAGCTCCATGAGATACACATGCATGCCAAATATCAAGCTGCTATTTTTAATAGTGAAAAAGTTATGGCCAATGCTAAAGTTTTTTTCGGACGGACGGACAGACTGACTGACATACTGACAGACAGTTCAACTGCTATATGCCACCCTACCGGGGGCATAAAAAGTCATTAAAACTGTTTCAAAGATTTATTTATATTTATCCCGATTATTCAGATTTAAAGTACAAAATAAGAAGAAGTGTATGAAGCAGACCATTTTGGCTTTTGGAAACTTCCAAAAGTTCTGGTTCTGAGTTCAAAATGAGCATTCCGTGAACTAAAATTCTCAGCAAATTAGACAAACAATACACAATAGCAGAGGTATACCAGGTATTTAAATTTCAACATTGTGGTGTACAGTAGGTAATTTAGGCTAAATGTAAAAAATATGATTTTTTCCATATTACAACCTAAAATTCCCCATTAAAGGTTTCTTTTTTTTTTTAAATAAACAATAGTTCATCAACCTATCCAGCTCTTTAAGTTGCACCTATGTTAGCACTTTTAAACTAATTTGTTAAGTTTTTTTGAGCAATAAAACAACACCAATTTTCCTGTGTTTTGTCAAAACTAAGTATTTAGACTTTTTAGTTTAAAAAAACAACGAGCAAACTGATGAGCATGAACTGGTGATGCAGCTGTCATAACATAAACAAGTCAGATTGGAATTATATACTTAGTCATTTCCTTGAGGATACTGTTCAATGAATGTTACAAAATAAAACCATTGTTTTATAAATGCAAACAAAAAATTTCATGTGTCAATATGTGTTGGTAAAAAAATCCCAATGGGCCTGGATCCAGGGAGGGTGACAATATCAGGAGGTAGAGCATTCTAGTGGATGATTGTTCTGGGAAAGAAGGAAAACTTGTGATAATCAGTAAAACAAAAAAAGTAGTATGATTAACCATATCGAACGCCTTTGAGAAGTCAAGCAAAATGAGGTCAACTTGGCTTCTTAGGTTTACAGCCTGAAGGATATCATCAATAAGCATTAGAAGTTGGGATTGACATGACCTCTTTTCTCGAAACCCGTGCTGCAGTTCATAGAAGAGATTAGATTTTGTGAAGTGCTTAGTGATGCTAGATGAGACTATGTGTTCCAGGGCTTTACACAGGATACAGGTAAGAGAGATAGGGCGGTAGTTAGCTGGGTCTGACCTGGAGCCTTTTTTGTAAACTGGGGCCACATTTGCCATTTTCCATATTTCAGGGATGGAGCCATGCTGCAGTGATTTTTTGAATAACTCTAACAGAATTGGGGCAAGTTCTTTACTGAGATTTTTAAAAACTGTTGGTCTTATTTGATCATTTTTTCGATACCATTAGTGGAGAGTTCAATGTCAGGCATGGGTAGGGATCCATAAATAAACTCGCCCGCTCGTAATTACGAGTAGAAATCGGATCCGGACAAGTGAATATCCCAGCAGCGCTTGTCCTGCAGGGCGAGTGGCAATTCTGGTCGAAAAGATTAAAATTTCAAGTTTTAAAACATTTGTGCCAAACAAAACAACGTTTAATCAGCAATTAAAAATTAACTGGATGTTGATTATTGCACACTGCGCTAAATGAAAAACAAACAAGTTAAAAGTGTGTTAAAAAAATTTATTAACTTTATTGAAGTTCATGAGTTAACACTAACAGTTCTATTTTACAACGGGATTAACCAATAGAAAATCACAATAAAACATATTAGTTACTGATTTTTTTTATCAATAAATTGCAGGGCAAGTACATATTAGCAGGGCAAGTGGAAATTCTTAGCTACTCGCCCTGCAGGGCAAGTTGCGGAAAAACAATTTGTCGATCACTGCCTGGGGTTATGAGGACTAAATGTTTCATTTGGTGTCTCTCTTCCTGTATCTGCATTGTCCTGTACCTTCATTTTTCGGCCAGGGATTTTAGCGAGATAGGAGATTTGGATGTAAATACAGACTGAAATTGTTAATTTAGTGCTGTGGCTTTATCTTGGTCAGATATTTCCAATTCAACCAGACTACATCTCCCAAAATGACCAGGAAAATATGATTTTAAACAGAAAACTTAATAACTGTAACTTAAGTAAAAGCTAAGTTCAAAGAAAACAAAAGACGCAAATGTAAAGACTAAAAGTAAAATAAATCACTTTTCAAAGAAAAAAAACTAAAAATAAAATGCCTGAAAACTCGTTATAACTTACTAAAAAGCAAATTTCAATTTGATGTAAATTTCATCTTCTTTTTTCACAGTGCTTGTTGTTTCGGACAGCGATAGACAATTGTTTTAAATAATATATGTTTTATTTTGCTGTTTCGCTGTTTTTTTATATATTCTACTTTCGGTTTGTTTGTTGGCGAACAACATTTAATCGATTACTCGAGTCGAGTTGGTCTACTAGGTTACAAACAACTTACATGGATATTTGCAGGCACACATTTAAAATGTATCAGTTTCCTCGATGTTGTTTATATATTAAAAAAACAACAACATTTAAATGCTTTATTAATGGAAGTAAAATCTGATACAGATATTTGATGTGTAAGCATGTTTTGGGTTGGTGGCTAGGATGGTGTGAGGTGATATGTGGTGTCTCGTCTGACTTGTCAGCTGTGAGGATGAGGTTCTCTTATTAGGGTTTACAAATAGATTTTAAACTAAATTTTGACAAACACATTTCCAACTTATGTAAAAAGGCATCCAGACAATTGAATGTTCTAAAGCGTTTTGGTAGGAATCTGTGTAAACTTGGCAAACTTAGTATATATTATTCATTCATTCTCTCTTACTTCAATATCAGTCCATTAACATGGCATTTCTGTGGATAAATAAATACTAAAAAATAGAAAACATACAGAAAAGAGCTCTAAGGTTTATTTATAATGACTATAAGTATGATTATGAAGGGTTGCTTAGCAAATCAAAACTGCCAAGCTTAAAAATAAGATGGCTATAGAAACATACAAGATAATTCATTAACAGACACCAACATATATTCATGATCTTATTAAAAATATAAATAATTCTTACTCTTTTAGGTACATTAATACAGCTGAAATCCCACGGGTAAGAAGTACCAGTAATGATCTCAAGTCTTTCTGTTCCGCAGCCCCCAGGCTCTGGAACTCCTTACCCCAGCACTTTAGGGATGTGACGGGACTTAACCAGTTCCGAAGTCTGATAGGCTCGTAGGACGATGAGGATTGCAGATGTTCTGGCTGTTGTACATAGTATGGCTAGTATTATTGTTATTGTTATTTGCTTTTGCCAGATTTACACTTGGTTGCTATATTCTGCATGTTATATTATTTTGTGCATGAAATTTTGTTTGTTTACATATAAATGGCAGTTGCCCAGTGTACTTTTTTATCATGTCGGATTAGGACCAGAAAGGCCGTTGATTTCCCCCTCTTTTGACTAAAGAGCGAGTTTCAAGGTCAGGGATGATCCAGGCCACCGACCCTCTTGTAGAGTCGGGGTTGTGGAGATCCCCGGGCACTCTGGAAGTCTTTGGCAACATTGACGACCGGGGAGGTGCTGTTGGTTGACTCCTTCGGCCTTGGTGGGTCTGGATGCGGCTTCTCTGGGTCGGACTCCCCCCGGATAGTGGCATCAAATTTCTAATATAACTTTTATGTACCATTTAACATAACTCATTATGCTTGTGTTTTTGTGAGGTAGCTCTGATCAGTTTCTTTCAAATCTGATTTGATGGGATAATTGTTTTCTTAAGACAGTTTTTATCTGTCACACTTTTGTGTCTATATTCATTGTCAGACTTTTACCTTATTTTTCTTATATCGGCTCTTAGACCCAGGTTAAGATCAGCAACTGCAGCGCAATTTTTATTCTTATAATTTATCTTGAATATATTGCTATGATCTTAACTGTCTAAATATTATAATTGTATCATATGCCATACAGTGTCCGACAAATTTCTTATTTTTCAGGTAGCCCACTGGGCTACCAATACAAATATTTGGTAGCCCATAAATTTTTCATACAAAATGATAAGAGGCAGGTTTTCATTTTAATTTAATTTCTTCATTTAGATATACATATAATGTATACATACATATACATAATACAGCAAGTAGTCTGATGTACACAGTCAATATTGTAAATTAATGCTACAGTACAGGCACCGTGTACTTAAATGTTAATGTACCAAAGAAAATAATATACTACATGTAGATATTACATGTATGTGTACTTAAATTCGGACAGCACGTTAAGTCGGAAACGTAAATAAAGCGTTTAGATGATCAATACGATTGACTCGTATGGTGTTAATCAATGCAATTGCCCTTTTTAACAACAAATACCGAGTTTTAAGAAATCAAGAGTATTAAATCTTTTATTTACTTGTGTCCGACTTTAAGTACTGTCCGAATTTAGGTATTGCATTCGTATGTTACGCCACTTGTGTGCAGTCAGTATACATTACAATAATTGTTTCAATAATGAAGGAACTGATACAGCGTAACGGTAACGATACAGTGTGTTTACATTATATTTTATTTAGAGGAAATGTCAATGCCAAATAATTCGCGAGATACCCCGGTATTTTAGTTGAAATTCACAACGAAACTTTTAATGGAAATTAAATGATCTCAATGTTGTACCCGCTACGAAATTTTTATTTACAAATAAATACACCCACGCCAATTTTCGCGCGCTTTTTATCTGGACAAAGAACTTCATTTATTAAATGTAGAATTTGGTAACCTTAAATAGCTGTACACAACGCGTGCAAACCGTGGCAAGTGATTTACGCATGTTGCAATACAACAGTCCTGATTGGGAGCTTATTTCATCATATCTTTTAATAGAACCATATACCGAAATTCATTTGACAATTTAGAAAATTTCAAACGTTTGTGTTTATGACTCTTATCGTCTATATTACCAACCCATAATTTGGTTTTAAAAATATAAATCGGGCATATATGGGATTGTTGATTTACAGTCGATTAATCCAATTATTAATTGACTATGCAAACTAATAAGCAGGTGTTAACCGCGTTCACACCGTTGTAATTAATATTCATTTTCGGTTTCGTTACCGTTTTGAAGAATCCGCTATTGTTTTGATTTATTTAATGTTCGGCGTCCTTGGATATTTAACGACATCAAAAACATTGTCGCTATTACTCATTGTTGCGGTTAACAAAGAATTCCAAACTGCGAAATGATGTTGCGTCATGTGCGCCAACTATCCAACCGGCTCTCATTATGTTATTAGCAGACGACAAATATTGATCCTGATTGGATGATTAAAATACACTGTTACTGTTTACGACTTTACCGCAAGTGATCGGTGACTGATTAGATTATTGATTGAACTTTGTTATCGGATTATAAGCAATACACAGTGTAGAAACACATGGTCAGCGTGTTTATTCTACGTATGTCTGTCAATAAACCGGGCTACCACTCTTATAGATTTTAAGTAGCCCGGCGGGCGTCAGCCGGAAAATTTCAGTAGCCCGATGGAAAATTTCGGTAGCCCCCGGGCTCCGGGCAATGGATTTGTCGGACACTGTGCCATAGTTCTTTCGTTTTAACATGTCAAAATAATCATGTTTTTTGTATTCAGTTTAATTTAATTAATTATTTATTATAATTGATCTCAACTCTAGGATGAAATTTTTTGTTTATATAATGTACATTTCATGTGATGCTCATTTGTCTATAAGTTATATGTATGTTGTTATATAATGCCGGTCAATAGCGATACATCGCTAAGGTTATACTTGTTTTGTACAAACCGACTTTAAATAAAATTTGTATTTGTATTTGTAGTTTTCGCTATCTTTATTCATATTTTACGTGGTCGTGCTAAAATGGAATTACTGAAACAGCGATCAACATAACTATCCGTTTCAACCAGACCCCAGTCTCCCTCAGAATGATCCTAAACCAGATGCGGTCCATCCATAATTAAGGCAGAGGTTGAGGAGGCAGTAAAATCTTCGAGAAAGAACAACGTCTCTTTTGAGCTGATTAAGCACGGGGAGAGGGGGCAACGAATGCAGCAATAGCGGTACAATGCAAACAGTCCTGAGAGAAGAAGACGTTTCCAAGGAGTTGACCCAGTTCCTGGTCATCCCATTACACAAAAGGGGCAATTCAATGTGTGCGCTAATTACCGCACCATCAGCATCATCAGTCATCCCAACAACGCATTATCCTCAATCGATTGAAAGGTAAGGCCGAAAAACTGCTGGCGGTAGAGCCTGCTCGATTCAGCGCTGGGCGGAGCGCAGTGGAACAAATCTCCAACCGCAGAGCGGCAAAATCACCCTTTAAAAACATCTGCATCACGAACGTGAGCTCTTCCACAATTGTATCGACTGAAAGGAAGCTTTCGGCTGCGTGTTACATAATAGCCTACCGCAGGTTATGCGATGATTGAACATCAATCAACGAAGGGCCAGTGAAGCTGAATGGGTCAAGGTCCCCTCCCCAAGGGTACTACTTCCCCGTACCCCGGGTACTTTGAAGTATATCTTCACCGTATCCCAATTCTCAAATAATACTTTTGAGTACCCCGATATACTTCAACGTACCCGAGTCGGCCGCGCGCCAGAAATTGATGTCGTCAAATATAATAAATAACGCAAGTCGATTGATCATCATCGTCACGTGGTAAACCCAGGAATGCAAATTGCGCATGTGTAGTGAATTTTATATATTATATAAAATGATCAATCTACTTGCGTTATTTATAGTGTGTTTATAGTTATGTCACCTATTTTCGCGATGTACTTTCTATTTCACATCGTTAAATTTTATTACTGAATATATAAAATATTAGTGTCAAAATCTACCCAAATGAAATCTCCTCACCTAATATTAATCTACGGTAAATGTTGTATTACATCAATTTTTTTAATTAGGAAAGATGGGGTACCTGTAAGTATCTCGGGGTACCCAAAAGTATCATTTTGTGTACGGTGAAGTATACTTCAAAGTACCCGGGATACGGGGAAGTAGTACCCGGGGGGACCTTGACCCATTGAGCGCTAGTGAAAGACATCTAAGAAACACCTGCAGCGCATTTTTTTCTAAATAGACAGAAGGGAGACTTCTTCAGTGGGCGTCCGTCAAGGATGTCTTCTCTCTCCCGTCTAGATTAAAGTCCTACATTGGCACTCAGGTAATATACAGTTAACAATTCTTCCTGTTTATACCAATGTTATCTAGTACATTTAAACCGACTATCCTCGTTGTTTTATTGATTAAACACAGCCTTGAGTTGAGATATTTGCTTTTGTGTGCCCATATAAACCAACTACAAACTGACGGTGTAATCTTACCCTACAGTTCACGTGACAGTTTTTAAATAGTTTGTTCTGACAGTTACCATATAAATTTGTTTATCGACAGTTTTAACCTTCAATTAAACTTGAGTTTTCTCTTTGTTTGATAGTTTGGTGCTATTTTTAATAGACTGTGGACCATGGTTAGATGGGCTTGATTTGTTAAACTATTTAATTTAGCCGATAGTAAAACTCGTTCAGTAAAATGGCAACCTTTTCACAATCCACCATTGACAAGGGATCTAAGATTTTCCAAGACGTCTTGTGCTCGACCTGCGAAGACAAGAAACTGGAAAATACAGCTGATTTCTACTGTGAATCTTGTGTTAAGTTTTACTGCGGAAAATGTATTGACATGCATAGCCAATTGTTTTCAAAACATGCCCCCTTTGGAAGGGGAGATATGAAGAAATGGCCAGTGCCCAAAAAGGTGGAAGATTTTATACTGAAATGTGATGTCCATACGGATAAAAACCTTGAAATGTTTTGTTCTGAACACAGTGAGCTGTGCTGCACAAATTGTGCATTTCTAAATCACAGGTAAATGTTAACTCTACTTAGGTTTAAAAAACAACAACAGGAAGGTTAAGACACAATTGTAGGTGTTTTAAACTTCTTTGCAAGGAAGTCAAATTATTATGTTGTAGTCTTGCCGGCGTAATTAATACAATGTTAGGCATACTTGTTATAAATTAATATATATATATATATATAGCACATTTATTATGCCTATAGCAGTTGAACTGTCCGTCAGTCCGTCCGTCCGAAAACTTTAACATTGCCCATAACTTTTGCAATATTGAAGATAGCAACTTGATATTTGGCATGCATGTGTATCTCATGGAGCTGCACATTTTGAGTGGTAAAAGGTCAAGATCATCCTTGAAGGTCAAAGGTAAAAAAAAATCCAAGGGAAGTAACAAGCTTTAAAGGGAGATAATTTATATTTATCATTTCGCAGGTACAGATCATTTTCACAACGGAAGTAATATTTTTTAAGGGGATATAATAAAAAAATCAAATTGGTGCAGTAGGGGGCATTGTGTATCTGACAAACAAATTTATTGTTTTTATTCAGTCATACCCAAGCTACAAGTGAACAACTAACTATAAAGCATAATCATATCAATACAAGATTAACAGTATAGACAACTCTAACAGGATCTAGTATTCAATATAACACAGTAATGCCCCTTTAACTATTTTTTGAAATCTGTAGCAATTGATTTTACATTAAGTAAAATATCGGACAAACTGAATGTAGGTTTAATATTTAAACAAATGAATGTTTGTGTACATACCATGTTGACCTATAGCTGGACTCTATTATATAATCTTTGTCATTCTGATTTTACCAAAGTATTTTTAGATTCCCAGGCCTAAAACATTCGCAAAATAAGTATTTTAGTATTTTAAACAATTTTAAGTGTTTTTCTATTATCTTTCAGACACTGCCAAAAGGTAACTCTTATATCTGACATCGTAAAAAGTCAGTCTACAAACCTTCAACAACTGTCAGTTTATATCCAAACTATTCTGAAAGAAATGAAGAAACTTCAAGACAGCCAGGATGCGAGCATTCAGTCTGTGCAAAGTTCATATGATGAGCAGTTACACACAATACAGAAAACTCGCAGAGAAATAAATGCAGTCTTAGACACAATTGAACAGAAGACATTGAAGGACATGAAAGATACTCTAACAAAACTGCAAGCCTCTTCCAAAACCGATGTTGAAAAATGCATCAGGCTGCGGGATGAATTGAAACAACTTCACGACGCCATACAGGACATTAGTGATAAAAGCAAGCTGGAACTATCCTTTATAGCCAAAAGAAAATGTGAGGAGAAAATACAACAGTTAGAGACCTTTTTGAAGAAAAACTCTTTGCAGGTTAGAGTTTCAATAACATTCCAGCCTAACTATGAAATTGTACAGTACTTGTACAAACTTTCTGGTCTTGGGAGGATTGAACACTGTACCCAGACATTGATGGAACAAGAATCCAAACAAGGTATAATCACTGTGCAGGGGAAGTCTGAACAAAATGTGAAAATATCAACTGATTCAGAGGAATGCGCTATCACAGCCATTCTTGCTCTCCCAGACAAGCAGGTCCTGGTAGCAGACCACAAGAATAAGAAAGTCAAGCTTCTTGATCAAATATACCAGGTTGTGAGTCACTGTAGTGTGACTGCCTATCCACAGGACTTGTGTGATATCACACCCAGTGAGGTGGCTGTGACTGTCAATGATTATTACATACATGAGGTCCAGTTTATCACAGTCAACAACATGAAGATGGTGACAGGAAGGAAGCTTAAGTTAAAACATTCATGTTGTGGGATTTTCTTCCACCAGGGAGACCTGTATATTACTTCTAGGACTGCACTGTGCAAGTACAAACTCAGAGGGAAACTTGTTAGCAAGATGTATGAGGATAAATCAGATAATGTGACAGGTAATAGTTACAGATGATTCATCATGATATGATTAAGGATTTGTTCAATAAATACATGTAAAATGTACCATCAGTTTATTATTTCAACTCAGTTCAGAAAAACATTTATGCGGATCGTTGATGATCGAGACATTCCCAGGATGCAATGTCTAGAAACATTGTAAAAATCATTTAATTTTGTTGAAATTAATTTTTCATGGATTGGTAGAAAACTGCAAAATTATTGGATCTTGAAATTGTGTGTTTAAAAATAAATATATATGATATAAGACTTTGACCTAAAATGCGATTGAACATTTGATTTGGTGGTTGAATGGATATCACAAACATCCACAAAAGTAATGTCTATTGAATAATATTGGTTGCAAATTAGACACAGAGTGCTTTGCAATAACTGTTTGTAAGCTGTTGGTTTTTTAATTGTGGGTATTTTTTTCCACTAGATTAATATGAATTAAAAATATAATCAACTGACTTTTTTGAACTGATGAAGGTTTTGGATACAATTTCAATTTCAATAACAACCAAATCTATAGTCATTCTTTTGAATTATTATCCTCTAAAATATTTCATTTTGTGTCAATAACATTATAAGCATGTTTGTATGTATGACCAATGTACTGTTTCTATATGGAGTTATACCACCTGCACCCAATTGTATAAACGCTGGTTAAAGTTACCGCTCGGTAACCTTCAAACCTTGGTAAGTTTGAAGTTATTCAGGTTTAGTAACCTTCACGGTAACTCGATTGTATAAACACGATATACCGCAAAGTAACATAACCGCGCAAAGTTTAATTTAACCACCGGTATGTGGTTAACCCCCGGTTTGACTGTTTATACAATTGGATGCAGACATATTCCTGTTCATATTGAAGCTTAATTATTCCCCAATTCTCTTTGTTTTTTGTGAAGACTTTAATTATTCTAACACCAGTCACATACAAACATGTCAAATATTTAGAGAACACAATAAACTTAATCAGAACTTCCTTCCATACAAAATAGATATTATTGGATTTATACATATCTTAGTAATGTGTTTTGGTATTAAAAGAACACATTAATAATACCATTTCAATGAGATTTAATATTTACTACTATACATATAAGTCAATATTTTGATGCTACTCTGTTTTGCAGTAAATAGATGTGCTGTGAGTCCCACAGGGGACAAGTTGTACATCACTAACTACTCCCAGCACAAGCTCCTTACCCTGGCCAGGGATGGTTCAGTCCTGGCCACCTTCACTGACCCTGCACTAATAGCCCCAAATGGTGTACACGTGACACCTGCAGGCCAGGTGCTGGTATGTGTAGGCTGGTTCGACATTATCATACAGGTGGACACTGAGGGCAAATTGAAGCTGGCCACTTTTGCTACAAAGGAGGATGGATTGGTGGACCCACGGTCAGTCTGCTACAACCAACATACTTCCTCTATCATTGTTGGAATGTGGGAGAGAAACAAAATCCTGGTGTTCAAAGTGTAACTTTACATGTATCTTGATTTATGATTCAGATGATTTAAATTGCCATGTGATTGTGTTGTTGTGGGTACGAACATTGTGTTATGATACTAAAATTTTGTTATTGTTTTTGAAGGTTCACTTATTTTGTAATCGAATGATGTCATAAGTTCAAAGATTATCAAGACTTTCTGTGAACATTAGAACTGCTATAGAGTGTATAATATTGTTGTTCCGTAACGGTGAAACCGGAGGGGACTTATGGTTTGCGCTCTGTCTGTCTGTCAGTCTGGTCCGTCACACTTTTCTGGATCCTGCGATAACTTTAATAGTTCTTCATATTTTTTCAGGAAACTTGAAACCTGGATAGATGGCAATATGGAGATTATGCGCATCATTTCATTTTTTGCCTACGTTAAGAATTCTGGTTGCTATGGCAACAAATAGACTAGAAATATTGCTGAAAATGGTGGAGTTTCACCGGTGACATAATTGCTTGGCAATAGTCTTGTTACATCTATAACACTAGTTTTTATATTTGTGTTTGACTTTACAAGTCGACAAGGACTGCTAGTGAAAATACAGAAACAATTCTGGTCTAGAATATTATTTATCATTATTTACATAACATCAACATTACACTGTTATTATATATAGCCTGTCATTTCTTCAACATACATAACAAATGTATTGAAGATTACTTTAATTTTTAGCTCGACTACTATATATGAAATATATGTAGTGGAGCTAATTATCCTACTCACCCCGGCGTCGGCGTTAGCGTTAGCGCGCAAATGCTAAAGTTTGCGTACTACCCCAAATATGTTCTTTGACATATTGCTTTCATATTTTGCATACTTCTTTACCAACATGACCCCAACCTATAAACAAGACCAGACAACTCTATCAAGCATTTTGACAGAATGTTTGCCCCTTTTATACTTAGAATATGCATATTATTGATAATTCTATGTTCAAGTTTGCGTACCACCCCAAATATTTCCTATGTCCTTTGACATATTGCTTTATATTTTGCATATGTAGCCGGGTTGTGTATTTATAACACAAGTTGGTGTTATATATATTCTTTATTTTATAGATGTATATAATATTGAAAATGATGGTCTGAAAGAAAACAAAGGCAATTATGAATAACTAATTCTAATTACAATAATAAATTTAACATTGCAATGAAATATACAATAATCAAATACATTTATATGACAATAAACAATACAATACAATGTAGTTATATTAACAATAAAAGTAAACTCACCAGCAACCTGAGGACTTAGTTTTAAAATAAATATATGCTGACAAATGGAAAGTGCGAACTTAAAATTTCGTCTATCTCTTAGGGGACTTTATGATGAAATGAATCTACAATAGTGTATAAAACCATTGAAACTCTATAGTTAAAACATCTCACATAAAAACATGCAGTGCTAGTAACTCATTCACTCACCAATTAGCACCCACCGTGATACTCGCTCACCTTCTTGCTTGGGTTAGTATTATAAAGGATTAGTGAGTGAATACCCTGTTACACATACTTCTTTACCAACATTACCCCAGTCTATAAACAAGAACAGACAACTGTATCAAGCATTTTGACAAAATTATGGCCCCTTTTATACATAGATAATTGAACATTTTGCTTAAATTGCCATAACTTCTTTATTTATGATCACATTTGATTCATACTTTGACAAAACGTTGTCTTAATTATGGGACAATGAACTCTAAATAAAGCTCGATTGGTCATTGTCGGCTCGGGTACTACTTACATGTACCCCGGGTACTCTTAAGTATACTTATATGTACCCCGGGTACGGTAAATATACTAAAACGTACCCGGGAAATTAACGTTAAATTGATCGTTGTCGGCTTAAAATAAAATAAACATGTTCACATGTATGTCAAATTTTCTGTTAAATGGCCTCTATATTATCGAAACTCACACTTAAAAAAAGCATGTTTATGCAGTTTGTCTAAAGAGAAGTTTGTTTAAAATAAACAGTATTGTTTTATGGTAATTGGCAGCGCGATTTACAAAATCGGATTTTGGGTGGTAATACAACTCGGGTACAGTCTAAAATCGACCGGATACATTTAAGTATATTTACCGTTCCCGAGGTACATGTAATATCAAACAAAAGCACACTTATTACCAAGGGACAGGTATAATTGAGTATAGTATTGAAATAAATGAGAAAAACAGTAATACGTTTTGATGACAAATCTTATATCGTATGAAAATTAAATGTATATTAAGTTAAAGTAATGAACATAATAATCAATTATCATTTAAATGTAAGGTTAAAAAATCAAATATTCAAATATATTTGAATAATGACATACACATTTTGGAATAAGGCATTTTCATTATTGGTTTCCATCCCTAATATTTTTATAGCACATGTTTTACTTTTAACTACAATAAATGTTGAGGTTTTCACACCTGTTTTTCACTCTGTCAAGCTCAGATTGAATGTTCATTCCCACTTGCTGTTCGCAAAAACATACACAAAAATTATAATGATGTGCTCTTTTATTTTTTTAATTATTTAACAACCAAAAAAGGTGAAGCTCAAGTGCCATGATGAGGATAATATTGTAAATTATTTGGGCCTTGTTCTGGGTAAACTGGACTTATTGACTTATTGGACTTAAGAAGTGAGGTACCAGATAAGCCTCTGTAGTCTGCACAAGCTAATCTGGGATGAAACTTTCCAACATATCAGGATTTTTGGGACTTCCTTTAAAACAACACCATAAAAGTGGACGGTGTCATTCCCCAAATTAGCCTGTGCGGTTTGCACTTGCATAAAGCCCAGTTTTCCTAACATGTTTCCCTTTTGAATATGATTGTCATTTACCGAAGCATCAAATGCACAAGAAAGCCTAACTATTAGTTTAAATCTGTTCATTTTAACTTGATAGTATCAAAAGCCTAAGGCTTATTGAAACACCATCATGTTCATTCACCTGTTAGAACCAGTACTTGGTGTCTTTAGGGGAAATTAGCCCATAACCTCCCAGTCATTAGAAGGGCACCATATCCACTTCGCCATTTTTCCTTGAGCAGATAATGCACGAGACCCCCAAATACCACCACACCTCCCTATCCACCAATGGAAGATCTTCAACTTAAGATTTGCTGATGGCATTGGCCTTATTGGAGAAACTGCAAGGCCTCACCAAAAGACTAAATGAAAGAGCAGGAGCGTACGGGATGGAGGTTAGCACGGAGAAGTAAAAGATTATGGTGACAGCAAGACAAACACGTGTGCAGAAGCTGGAAAAAGTGACAAGTTTCAAGTTATTGGGAGCTATCCTGTCGAAGGATGGTACCAGTACCGCTGAGGTCCGAATAAGAGTGACCATGGCGAAAGCAACGAATGCCAGCCTGATCAGGTTATTGACAAGTGTCTCCATCAGCTTTATCCACCAAGTAAAGGCTCTTAAAGTCACTCGTACTCCCAATCCTACTGTATGCTTCACGGGGACGAGGAACGCAATTGCTGCGTCCGTAACATGACTGCAACACTTTTTTACCTCAAGCTTGACGAAAACTAATTTGGTTCGGACACTTCACCTGGCACGACTCTCTGTGCCAGATTGTATATCAGTGCACGCCAGAAGGAGGCCGTGAGAAGAAAATCTGGATGTGTGTGAGATACAATTGGGTGAATTTTTTTGAGCAGCCCACAACAGCCCAGACATACGGAGGTTCTCCGTGAAGAGATCATCATCGCCGTACCTCATTCCTATCCCCACAGAACCAATGGGAATGATGATGATGAGGAAGAGGAGGACGAAGACGATGACGAGGACGACGATGATGATGATGATGATGATGATGATGGTGATGATGATGATGATGATGATCATCATCATCATCATCATTATGATGATGATCATTATGATGATGATAATGAAGATAACAATGACAAAAAGATTGACGATGAAACTAAAAATTTGTTTTTTGTGTGTGTTCTTCTGGTTGATTGCTTTCAGAAATGGTCAGGGGCGTAGCTAGGCTGATTTTCAGTGTACGCAAACGACATGCTGGGGGGGTCCGGGGGCATGCTGGTCCTCGGATATGGCGTGATAAACTGGGATAAAATACCATTTGTCTTCGATTTTAAAACGTGATAAGATTTTTATTCCAGAATTTTGTTGGGGTATATCATTTAATGTATGTCTAAATAAAACCATGATATGGTATGGCATAACATAGGACATAACACTTTTGGATGAAAGTAACTAAAGCTTAATTTGTATTGTTTAAACACAAATAAAAGAGAATAATTAAGCCAAATATCCATCTTTTAGATAGCAACTATGTCTATCATATTTACTCGATAACTCTAGTCACTTACATCTCGTCTTGTATTATCTACCTATAGCAAAATACTTTTAAAAACAATACAAGTAACCTGTATACATTCTAATTAATGCAACGTCTCCTGTATTACATGCATTACAATACACACGAAATAAAAGGGCCAAACGGCGCTCCTTTCGTCTGGCAAATACGTCAACGACCTCTTCCAGATCGATCTCTCGCTCTTGGTGTATATTCAACAGGGCAAAACCGGACACGCGCTCCGTTCCCATGGTGTTACGGTGGTATGTCTTCACCCGTCTCATTGTACAAAATACCCTTCCGCTGTTGCTGTCGATACTGGCATGCAGAGAAGAGCGAGAAGACATTGCAAGTTTTGTTCTTCTACCCATCTCTTCTGTGCCCGCGGCGTCAGTCTCCAAGTTCTCATAGGACCGCAAAAGCCGTTTGGCAGAGAAGTCAAAGTCAAACGCTATTGTTAGGACAGTTGCCAGCATGTGTTTAGCGTGCATCGAGTCGGAGGCGTGTATAATGGCGAGATTCAACCAGTAGGCCTTGCAGTTAGTGTATATCGCTCTCGCGACGATGGCTTGGATGCGAGCCTGGACCCCCTTCTGCTTCCCGGACATGTTCGACGCACCATCATAACCTTGGCCGCGAATTTCTGAATGTTTACTCCAAAAGCTTGAAGGTTCTCAAGGAAGCCGGTGGTAGACTTGCACTCGGCAAACCCAACGAACTCCTACCGCAGACATGCTTTCTCTGCATCGTAAAATCGAAGGCAGAGAGCCATTTGCTCCATAGTGGCAGCATCAGTGGCTTCGTCCGCCATAAATTCGAAGCAGAACGACTGTACTGGATGTTGGCTGGTCTGCTTTTCCGTCGAAAACATCTCTGTACGGGGCGACATCAAATTAGCAGCCATTCTTAAAATCGCCCGCTTTGTTAACAATCCATTCGGATACATAGTAGAAAACAACGATAAAGCGCAGTCGATAATAATGTTATGGATAGTCACCACCAAAAAAAATGGTAGCAAAATAAAGTCATGTGTATTCTATGAAGTCGAAAAAAAACTTTAAGGCAGTTTAAGTGTTTTCGATATGAAAACACATCTGTCGCATAGAACAAATGCCTAACCCGGGTAGGCATCACATTTTATTGCATTTTTCGATCACTTTGATTTTGTATTTTTTCCAACCAACGTACGCACGTGCGTATTTGCGTATGCCCAGCTACGCCCCTGATGGTCCGTTGTGTACAAGGCCGATTTGACCTAAAATTACTTAGGTTACACTCCATCCTATATCATTGTCAAAAGACGCTCTGGAAAAAGCATTTATTTGTACACGATCAATAATAACAAAACGTGTTTCTCTGATTTGTGTTTTATTAACGTATTTTTTTGCGATATGGAGGCACCAATGTACGTCAAGAGGTTCTCAGAAAGACCAACAAATGTACGTTACAGAAATTTGTATTTTTCGTACACTTAAGGTATCATTACACTAAAAAACTACTACAACAAATTGCATGTTCTATCTATCTATCTATCTATATATACTGTCCAACTCCGCTTTCGGGTATTATCGACTGGTTCATCAGAATGTAGTTTGTAATTTAGTGAACAAGAGTTCCCAGTGCTTTCATTTAAGCAAAAACTGTCTTCAATAAAAACTCGTTTTTGCCAAAACTATTCCTGATTTGAATTAACTGTTGACATTGTGGGCTCTTCAACTCTAGACATTTTCAAAGCCAATGTATTTAAACATCAATAGCATCAAATCAATCTGCACTGTCAAGTACCATATCTTCTAAATGCTCACTCATCCAGATCCACAAAAATGGCCATTTGTGAATATTTAGATACTTCTGTTTTTGGTAATATGTCTTTTGCCAAACTGCATTTGTAATTGCTTTCATTGATTATTTAAAGAATAAATGTTATTTAACATTTGAAGAAGACTGTCAAAAGATAATTTTTTTTGGTAAATTTGAAATAAAAATTCAAAAATAGTAAACAGTATGAAAATATTCTAGTGTTGGAGAACATGCTTATTAATAATTACATATGTACCGGGATTTGTTCTCAGTTTGGAATAAAATATAAGTTTGGGTAATTCAGATATAAATGTATTTGTGTATAAATACTTTTCTTATGA